>NW_020174423.1:6342097-6494339 GCF_003031525.2 Neophocaena asiaeorientalis asiaeorientalis | reverse complement strand
AAAAAAAAAAAAAAAAAGGCGGGAAAAAAAAAAAAAAAAAAAAAAGATTGGGTCAGATTTTGTGCAGTTTTAAAGCTAGAAAAAAAAAATCTTAGAATCCGATGTGCCATCTTGCAGTTCAAGACAATGAGCTCCAGAGAGGTTAAGTGACTTGCACAATGTCACACAGCTTGTTAAGGGAAGAGCTGAGTCTAGAACACTCTTTGCTCTTTCCATTCTGTCTCATGGTCTCTCCCAAAAGGGAGATGACTGATCCAAGTCCTATGAGTCGAGCTCCTTCCTCCAGAGTTTTACACAAGACTCTACATTCAAGAATAAAGGTTAGCTGCTCATGTAACAGTTGCAAGTTTGCATTTCCAAAACCTGTGCAGTGTTTGAGATAGAAAGAAATAGGATTTGAGAAAAGAATGAAAAGTGGGTTCAGCAGGACAGGGCTTCTATCCTTACAGTATCTTCTGCTCCCCTGCTTTCTGTCCAAATGACCTCAACCCTTGCCTTCCCCCTCACCTTTCTACTTGCCTTTGCTCTCTTCTTGTCTCCCTTGTCACCCTTTCCTTCCCATTGCTCTCAGTCTCTTTTGCCATGCCCTAAATCATGGACAGACATGCTAAGAATTAAGTACTGAAGAAGTGGTTAGAATCAAGAGGGAACTCAAAATATCATGTCCCCTTTTTTCCCCTCAATTGGGACCCTTAACTCAAAAGTAACCTTCTTCTGACCAATCTGTCATCATGCATTGGGACCCCAGCAATGCTGGGTAAAGCCCATGATCAATTCTGCTGAATCGCCAAGGCTGAGTGTTTGATCGTCATTTCCCCTGATCCTCCCACCAGAGATGAAAGGCCATCCAAACACTAAGGAGACCGGAATTCCAGCTTCTTCTGAGCAATCTAGGTGGGGTGAGTGGAGAGAAATAAGGCACTTGGAAGTCAGCCACTCCCAGCCTACTGGGCTGTGGCTGCTGGGTCTTGGTGAGCAATGCCAGAGTGAGGCTGAAGCCATTGCCCCCCAAGCTCCAGACTGGGCTCCCAGACCAAGCCCAGGCTGGACCGGTCGGGGAAGAGAGGCAGCGTCTGCCTTATCCCTCTGCCCTTTTGAACTTGTTTGGCCGCCAGCAGAAAGGCCGCCAGCGGACCAGGGCACTGCGAGAAGGGAGAAGATGATGCTCCTTGGGAGGGAGTTGCTCTGTCTTTGCATGATGTATCGGCCTGCGGAAGCCAATCTCACTTGCAGATAAAGGGCATTTGTTTTGTCCAGCTTGGAGCTGACAAGAGGAGGTTTGCTGGCGGGATGGTTTCCGGCCTATTCATCCTTCTTCTGGTAAAACCACCTCTTAGGGGAAGGCGTCTAGGTTGTTTCCTTTCCTCTGGGGCTGCTGGGCACCTGCTGGCTGTGGGGCCTTCTGCTTACTCCAAACGGCCTCGGGCCCTCTGGGGCTTCTCCCCGCAGCCACCTGAGCCACACGGGGCTTCTAGCAGCAGGCTGTTGACAGGGAGCAGATGACTGATGAGACGAGAGGATCTCATCCCCGTCCAGGAAGAAGATGAAAGCAGCGTGGGGCTCAAATCCAGCAGTGGTGACGTCTGCTCAAGCTGGCAGCACGGGTGGGCCCTGGTAGAGGGTGGGGAAGGAATGTGCCAGGGAAGGTGACTGGAGGAGGGGCGCTGCCGGCGTGCGAGGGGCGCCACTCTGGGCCTTGCCATCAGTCCAGCAACTTTCGCAGTCTCCAAATCTACAGGGAAATTGTGTAGCCCTTTAATTTTCTGATTTAACACTTAAAGCATTAACTAATAGGTGCTTCCTGCATTTGCATTTAATGAAATGACCCGACAAACACGTCACTCTTTTTTACACCACTTTGTTCCAGTTCTACTTTATATAAGTTCACATTTGAGGATCACTTACTTCATCCTTTGGTGATTCTATAAATATTACTGAGGGGTCTGGGGACACAAAGATGAGGGAGCCCAGGTCCTGTCCTTGAAGAGTTCACAGTCCAGAAGGAAAAAAGAACATGTAAGTGAACACACTGAACTACAGAGAGATAAAGACCTTAAGCAGGTGTTGAATCAAATTCTTTGGAGACTGTTCAGAGACTGTTCAGAAAAGATAATGTTGGACATGGGACGGACAGGATGAGTAGGCAGAGAACAGAGTCAAGGCAGATGGGCTTGAATGGTGAGGTGCGTTCAAGTCCATTTGGACCGAAGCAAAGATTTCTCCTGGAGCCAAATTTTTTTCTTTCATTTCCCATATTAGTATTTTATTTCCTGATATAAGACTGTTAAAAGACAGTTAATAGAACTCAAAAACTAATTACAATATTATATCAAACAAGGGTTTAAATTAAAACTAATTTTTTTACAACTACACTAATTTTACCACTTTCTGTTTGGAAATGTGGGATGAGCTACAAATCAGCAAGCAAAGGGAAGGAAATAATACCAGAGATTTTATAATAATCAAAATCCATGTTACTGAAAATACACAGTAAGCAAGAGAGAATATACTTCATAAGTAGACCATATGAGAGAGGAAAGTTAGGACACCCTCCCCCCATGAAGGGTGGTATATGCTATGGTATTGGCATTTGTATTTCGTCTCATTGACCAGAGCTTCCCACAGTTTATGAATGTGAGGATCCCTTTTTTGACATCAAAAAGTTAGCAGATTGGGAGAAAACTGAGAGGTGTTTTTGTTTAAGTAAAAGAAGGCTGACCGACTTATGAACTGGGATCCTTAGAGTTGTTGGTGAATTTATCTAAGTACCACGATTAATACCAGGAACCCAGTAGGAGATTAGTAAATGTTTGACAAAGATGATGAAGGCAGCTTCCTTCCACAAAGCTCCAAATCTAAAGGAAAGGGGGATGTATTCATTCCCTGTGGCTGCCATAAGAAAGTACTACAAACTGGGTGGTTTAAAACAAAAGAAATGTGTTCTCTCACAGTCTTGAAGTCTGGAAGTCTAAATTGAAGGTGCCAGCACAGGGTTGGCTCCTTATGAATGCTCTGAGGGAAAAACCCATTCATGCCTCTCTCCTAGGTTCCAGTGGGTGCCAGCAGCCCTTGACATTCCTTGGCTTGTAGCGACATCACTCCAGTCTCTGCCTGTGTCTTCATGTGACTTCTTCTTTTTGTCTTTGTCTTTACGTCTTCTGTTCCTTAGAAGGATGTTTGTCATGGGATTTAGGGCCCAGCCAGGTAATCCAGGATAATATTATCTTGAGATCCTTAACTTAATTACATCTGCAAAAATCTTCTTTCCAAATAAGGTCACCTTCACAGGTCCTAGGGGTTTGGATAAGGACATATGTTTTGGGAAGCCACCATTCAACCCACCTTGGAGAGGGTGACCCACCTCAACTGGGCAGGGTCTTTGTTTGCCACAATTCTGTCACCTTAGCAACTCAAACAAGTCCCCCAGACGAGGGGAGACATCGAGAACAATCAGCTGTAAAGAACCCTTCCGGAACCGTGCAGTCCAGGCCCCTGCCTCCAGGACCAGGTGGCTCAAGCGCAAATGATTCCAACTTTTACCTACATGGCAGAAGCTCCACGAGAGAAGGAATCATGTCTCAGCTTCAGCACTGTGCCCCCAAATCCAAGCCTGATGCATAGTAGGCACTCAATATTTTGAATAAATAAATGGTTCAACATAAAAACAAATCTCACAACTACTCTTGCTCATCCAAGCATTTCAGGTCACTTTTTCATCCACATGAAAGCTAATTTTATCTTTATAAGGCAACCCTAGAGCCTCTAAGTGAGGCTAACTCTAACTGTAGAGTTAGGATACAATATAGGCAAGCCCTGCGGTTCGTAGGAAATAAGACAAATTCTTTAAAATTATAGCTATTGTCTTCAGAACATCAGACCACTGGGAAATAATAAAGATTTTCAGCACATAGAGTTAGCCCGATGTGCCTATCTCCAGTGCCAGTCTAAAGGACCCTATAAAATGATTAACTATCTCCTTGCATCTCTGGGCAGAACAAGAAGTTGACAGCTTTTCTAGAACCTTCTGGAGAGTTTCTAATCTGAAAGACAATAGGGATGGCAGAAGGATTTACTCTTCTTTAGCCTGATAGCTACTCGTCATACATGACTATTGAGCACTTGAAATATGACTAGTCTGAACTGATATGTGATGTAAATACAAAATGCACACCAGATTTTTAAAGCTTATGAAAAGAATGTAAAATATCTCACTAATAAATTTTCATCTTAATTACAGGTTAAAATAATTTTTTAAAGATCTTTTTAAAAAATATTTATTTATTTATTTATTTATTTATTTTGGCTGCACCAGGTCTTAGTTGCGTCATAAGGGATCTTCGTTACTGCACGCGTGATCTTTGTTGCGGCATGTGGGTTCATAGTTGTGGCATGCAGGATTCTTAGTTGCAGCACACATGCGGGATCTAGTTCCTGGACCAGGGATCAAACCCAGGCCCCCTGCATTGGGAGCACAGAGTCCTACCCACTGGACTACCAAGGAAGTCCCAAAATAATAATATTTTTGATATATTGAGTTAAATAAAATATATTATTAAAAGTTATGTCACCTACTTCTTTTTACTTTTTTTAATGTGGCCATTAGAAAATTTGAAATTACATATGTGGCTTGCATTTGTAGCTTGCATTATATTTCTGCGGTCAAGTTCTGGTCTAGAGAATTGTGAATTCTGACGCTGGGATGAGGCTCTATGGGAAATTGACAACTCTAATGTAAGCCCAGTTCCTTTCACCTGCTCCAGCACTGCCCTAGGTGAGGAATTGTCTCTTCCATTGCAGTAATCAATGCAGAAACCTCCCAACTCCTCTCTTTGCCTTCACTGTCACTTCCAATCCTTGCCCACAGAACTGCCGCAGACATCTTTCTACCCTTCTTTTTTTTTGAAGTATAGTTGATTTACAATGTTGTGCCAATCTCTGCTGTACAGCAAAGTGACTCAGTTATACGCATAGAGACATTTTGTTTTTGTATTCTTTTCCATTATGTTTTATCACAGGGTATTGAATATAGTTCCCTGGTGCTATACGTTAGGACCTTCTTGTTTATCCATTATAAATGTAATAGTTTGCATCTACCAACCCCACCGCAGACATCTTTCTAAAGCACACCTCTGACCATACTTTAAAAGCTGTGGTGCTGCACATCACCAACAGAAGAAGGTCTTAAATTAGTCTGGTGGATAAGGCCTCTACAATCTGTACTCAGTATTCATTACTAGACATCCCAATGCAGGTCATGCTGAACTACTCATTTTTTCCTGAATGTAATAACGACAGCCAACACATTGAGAGTTTACTGTGTGCTGGTGATTCATTTAATCATCACAAACAACTCTTTAGGATAGATGTTATTATTATCCCCATTTCACTGAAAAAGCAATTGAAGTACTAAGAGAGTAAGTAACAGTCATGGGGATATAACTTGTAAGTGGCAGAACTGGAATTTAAACCAAGCAATCTATCCCAGAGTCTGTGTTTTTAACCACTGCAGTATTGCCCTTTGATTTTGACTATCCTGTTCCCTCTTTCTCACCTTGTCAGTCCAGCACACATGTATGAAGGCTTTAATACCCAGATCAACTGTCACATACCCTATGAAACTTCATCACTCCCACAGGAAATTAGATACTTTCTTCTCGCAGCAAACAGGTGTCACATTCCTTTATTATTGCACTCAAGTTGGATTCTACTGCCCTCTTGCCATCTAGGTAACATTGGCCCATACCTCCAGTTTTTCAGGCAATGGGAATCCAAAACCTTTCCCCCCATATTTCTGTGCATGAAGACTTTCATGCTCACAATCAACTCAACCTCTGGCCTCCTGCTACTATGTGTGTTGTCTTTGTTCCTGACAGCCCCAACCCAAACAGGAACCCAGACTGTGTCTCCAATTTTATAAAAATGTCCCTCCCTTAAAGCATTTGTACTTACAGCAACTTACTGAATCTATTGGCATCCTAGTGAAGAATTCCATTGCACTATTCTGAGAAAGAAATGACAATTTTCTAATATTTATATCTGTTCTTAAAATTCATTTTAGACACCAAAGGGCTACTTATAGTCCCTTTAAGTATCTAAGCTTTTGTTATCTTGTTGGTATCCTTTTCCTCCCTCTTCTGTGCTTAGCCATCTATTCACTCACCTCAAGCTCCCCAACTCCCACCACATTTTTAAAGGAGGAATTCACATTTTCTCATGCAGAAGAGCTTTTGTTTGTTTGTTTTTCACTTTTAGGATATCTTCTATCTAAAGGAACTTAGTAATTTGTCAAATGCAGTTCACTCTCTGAGAGAAACTTGGGTAACAGCTGTTAAAATAATAAAAATTTCACTGCACTAGAGAAGTAGTATTTCCTTATACTTCTGCCTCACATGCCCTGTTTGATTGTATGTCTCCAGAACCAAAGTAGATGTCCAGTAATTATTTGTTGTTGGACTAATGGTTTATTAATTAGAGGTATCCTCCTGGAAAACCAGGTGCCCTCTTAATAAATGCAAACCTAAAGTTTTTTGTGATCACTGGTTCTACAGAGAGCAGAATTCCCACTCTATAGGACATCCTTCTTTAAGACTAAGAGAGGTTGAGTCACATGTGGTTCCTGAACACTGTAGGGCTTCTCTTCCCCAGGTGGGGATGACAACAACCACATTGCTCAGGAAGTAAACTGCTCAAATTGTGATCTTCTTTCCCTCAAACTCAAAGGCTGTAGTTCCTAAGGTCAGCAAATGTTAATGAAAACTAGTTTGTGTGGCCCCATCTTAATAGCTGAAACATTTGTTTCTGTTGAGAATATTTAAGCAGATTTCTTCAAAGATATATTTACTATGAGATGTTTATAAATACAGAAAATTACAAAGAATGATACATCAAAAACTCATTTAACCACCATCTGGATTTCTTAAATGTTATTATTTTTGCCATGCTTTACTCAGGTCTCTTTTTAAAGGAGATAGAGCATTACAGATAGAGCTGAACGTTTATTGTAGCTTTACCTAATTATAACCACAATTATAGAAATTATTATTGTCCTTCTTGTCCATGTTTTCTACTTAATGACAGTAATGTTATGTGTGTATTTACATTAGTAGTATAATATTAAATATGTTGTTTTTATTGTAATTTTTCACTCAAGTTTATGCTTTCAAGATGTATGTGTGTTACATATATAGTCTTAGTTCATCCTTTTTAACTGCTGTACAATAAATATTTTACTATATGAATATAATAAGTTTTATATATCCATTTTCCTAGTGTTTGACATTTAGGTTGTTTACATAATTTTGCTACTACAAACAATGTTTTCTATATTTGTGTATGTCTGTGCACACGTAAAAGTTTTTGTCCAAGTTATGTATACAGTTTCTTTACTATCTGTATATCAGTTTTTTCCTTAAAATGCATTACAAATGTCTTCAAGCTCGTGACATCTGTTTCAACTTTGTTTATTGTTTCTTTTGTTTTATAGAATGTTTAATGTATATTTAATGTATGATTTTTAACGTTTCAAATATTTTCTTTTATGGTTTGTGCCTGTTGTGTCACATTCACAAAATCTTACCCTACTTCAACATCATAAAGATATTCTCCTACATTTTCATCTGAAAGTTATAAACTTTACTTCTCACGTTTAGTGAATGTAGAATTTATTTCTGTGTATGCTGTGTGGTTAGGTTGCAATTTTTTCCCATTTAGAGATGAAATTTCCTAGCACCATTTATGACGTAATACTCCCTCATCCACAATGCTTTTAATGTCATCTCTGTCATATTATCAAGTTCCCAGAATGTGGCTGTTCCCAGTTCCTTAATTTGGTCTATTGGCATGGTGAGTCCACTCTCCTTTTTCCTCTTACCCCCATCCCGCAAAAGCTAAGCCCCACTCCTCTCCAGTCACATGCAGGTCACATTTACATGCATTTTGAAATAATATGTGTACCTCAGCTTTCTATATGTGTTCTTTGGCAGTGACATGATAATATTTTTCAAATTTTCTATATCCTTACTAAATTTTTATTTATTATTTTTTAAGAGAAGTATATTAAGACCTCCTCCTATAATTTTGGATTAATTTCTCCTTATAATTATTTTTCTTATTGAGGCTAAATATTTAGATGCATACAGATACTGAGTTTAATATATTGCTAGTAAATTATTCCTTTTATTATTAAATAATAACTTCATCCCTGGTGATATTTTTTTGCCTTAAATTCTATTTAAATATAATATTAATTTAATATAACTTTAAACAGTATAATAATTTAATATATAATATAATTTAATATTATGTTTTAATATCTATTTAATATTAATATAGTAATGTCTCTTTTTTTGCTCACTAATTGCCTGCATATTTTTTTTATCCTTCTGCTTTCTTATGCTTTGACCCATACTTCCTTTGTATCTCTTTTTATTTATTTTCTTTTTCCTTCCTTTGCTTTTAAAAATTATTTTTCTTATTTTTCTTTCTAAATTCTTGAGCCGAACATTTTTTCACTCTTCTTTATAGTGGGCATGGTACTTCTGTTGGCCAGGCTGCTCTCTCTTCTTTCAGAAAAAGCATCCACCTTCTTTGTGAGAGCTTCTTATCTTCCCCTACCCCTCTCTAGAAGTGTTCTGAATAGGAGCTAGAATGAACCTACTTCTCTAGTGGTTGAGGTTGGCCAAAAGACAGGAATCTGGCTCAAGCTAGGTCAGAGATCTGTTCAGGATTATTCAAACTGGAGCTGAAAGAAATGTTTAAGGGGAGATTAGGATAGAATAGGAAGTGACTTGGAGGGAGCCTTTTCCTCTATGACGGGAAAGGTGAAAACTTGATGCAACATCTGCCACTCCATGAAGAAATTCCGTGTGCAGTAGGAGAGAATGAAGCTGACACACAGATGGAAACAGAGACAGTACAAGGACAGGGAGAATCCTGGGAAAACTGGCTCATCCCCAGCAAGGTTTATTCTTCCCATTTGTGGAACAATAAATGTTTCTCATAGTTCCAGCTAGTTCAAGTTGGATTCGCTTTCATCCAAAAGACTCCTGAATAATATTTATTTGAATGAGGAAAAATATAAGTATGTGACTGGGGGTATGAATACAGCTTTTGCTGAATCCTTTAACTTTTGCTATAAACTGTTCACATTACTGTTAATTTCCAAATTATTTGATCAAGAGTGACTTTTAGGAGAATGGTTTTCCCCAAAAATGTATAGAGTTTCCTCTGTTTTTGTTGTTTAAAATTTATGTCATTAGTTTCCAGTTTTGTTACCTTGTAGATAATGAATATAGTCCACACAAGTTTTTGTTGTTGTTGTTTTGTTTTGTTTTGTTTTGTTTTTGTGATACACGGGCTTCTCACTGTTGTTGTGGCCTCTCCCATTGCGGAGCACAGGCTCCGGACGCGCAGGCTCAGCGGCCATGGCTCACGGGCCCAGCCACTCTGTGGCATGTGGGGTCTTCCCGGACCGGGGCACGAACCCATGTCCCCTGCATCGGCAGGCGGACTCTTAACCACTGCGCCACCAGGGAAGCCCCACACAAGTTATTTTTATTTAGTATATATTGGGATTTATATTTGGTATATATTGGGATTTTCATTATGGTCTGAAATGAGATCATTTTTTGTAAATGGCCCATAGGTGTATTTTTTGACGGCAGGACACAAATTTAAATTGATAACTTTTAATAATATTAATAATAAGAATATTATTAGTTCATTAATAAGATTGCTTTATTAATTAGATATTTAATAATATCTAAAATTATTCTTATTTTTAGTTTACTTAATCCATCAACTTCTACTAGTGTGTATTAAACTCATTCACTATTATTGTGTTTCTGGTGATTTCTAATAGTATATATATATAAATTTTTGTTGTATGATTTATTTTTACATTTTTTGGTTATATTTCAATATTGTTAAGTTCAAAACCTCTTCATGACTGTAATATCTATCTTGTTTATTTACAGATTATCAACAAGATAAAATGACTTGTGTTCCATCTAATGTTTTTGAAGTTAATTTTTATTTGTCTAAAATAGATAATGTCAAATCAATTAATTTTAATTTATAATTGCCTGATAAATTTTTCCCCTTCAGTTATGTTTAACGGCTCTTTATCATTTTGTTTTTAGTTGTATGTAATGGTTAATTTTATGTGTCAACTTAACTGGACCACAGTGTCCAGATATTTGGTCAAACAGTATTCCAGATATTTCTGTGAGGGTGTTTTTTGAATGAGAGTAACATTTAAATCAATGAGGGTAAAGCAGATTGCCCTTCATAATGCAGGTGAACCACATCCAATCACCTGAAGGCCTTAATAGAACAAAACTGACCTTCCCTGAGCAAGAAGGAATTAGGCCAGCAGATGGCCTCCAGGCTAGTACTGCAACACGGGCTCTTCCCTGGGACTCCAGTCTGCCAGCTTACCCAGACTAGACCACCAAGCTTCCACAAGAACATGAGCCAATTCTTTAAAATAAATCAATCTATCTCCATCTCTGTACCTATCTAGGGGCACAGTATAATGATTTGACCTACATACATCATTTAAAGATTATCACAATAGGTTTTATGAACATCTGTCATCTCATATAGTTACAAAATTAAAGAAATAGACAAAATTTTTTTTTGTTTTGTGAACTCAGGGTTACTCTCTTAACTTTCATATATAATATACAGCAGTGTTAATTGTATTTATCATGTTGTATATTACATCCCCAGTACTTATTTATCTTATAAATGGAAGTTTGTACCTTTTGACTGCTTTCATCCTACTCGCTCTCTCTCCAACCCTCTCCTCTGGCACCCATAAATCTGATCTCTTTTTCTATGAGTTGTCTGCTTGTATTTGAAGTATAATTAACCTACAACACTATGTTAGTTCCTGTTACAGATATTTCTATACCTTTCAAAATGATCACCACAAGCAACTATATACCAATAAAATGGACAACCTGGAAGAAATGGACAAATTCTTAGAAAGGCACAAACTTCCAAGATTGAATTAGGAAGAAATAGAAAATATGAACAGACCAATCACAAGTAATGAAATTGAAACTGTGATTAAAAATCTTCCAACAAATTAAAGTCCAGGACCAGATGACTTCACAGGCAAATTCTATCAAATATTTAGAGAAGAGTTAACACCTACCCTTCTCAAACTCTTCCACAAAATTGTAGAGGGAGGAGCACTCCCAACCTCATTCTACAAGGTCACCAACACCCTGATAACAAACCAGACAAGATATCACAAAAAAAGAAAATTACCAATATCACTGATGAACATAGATGCAAAAATCCCCAAGATAATACTAGCAAACCAAATCCAACAACACATTAATAGGATCATGCACCCTGATCAAGTGGAATTTATCTCAGAGATGCAAGGATTCTTTAATATATGCAAACCAATCAGTGTGATACACCACATTAACAAACTGAAGAATAAAAACCATATGATCATCTCAATAGATTCAGAAAAAGCTTTTGACAAAATTCAACACCAATTTATGATAAAAAACTCTCCAGAAAGTGGGCATAGAGGGAACCTACCTCAACATAATAAAGGCCATATACGACAAACCCACAGCAACTATCATTCTCAATGGTGAAAAACTGAAAGCATTTTCTCTAGGATCAGGAACAAGAAAAGGATGTCCACTCTTGCCACTATTATTCAACATAGTTTTGGAAGTCCTAGCCACAGCAATCAGAGAAGAAAAAGAAATAAAAGGAATCCAAATTGGAAAAGAAAAAGTAATATTATCACTGTTTTCAGATTTCATGATACTATACATAGAAACTCCTAAAGATGCCATCAGAAAACTACTAGAGCTAATCAATGAATTCAGTAAAGTAGCAGCATACAAAATTAATGCACAGAAATCTCTTGCATTCCTATACATGAATAACAAATGATCAGAAAGAGAGATTAAGGAAATAATCCCATTTACCACTGAAAAAAAAAAGAATAAAATACCTAGGAATAAACCTACCTAAAGAGGCAAAAGACCTGTACTCAGAAAACTATAAGACACTGATTAAAGAAATCAAAGATGACACAAACATATGGAGAGATATACCATGTTCTTGGACTGGAAGAATCAACATTGTGAAAATTACTATACTACCCAAAGCAATCTACAGATTCCCTGCAATCCCTCTGAAATTACCAATGACATTTTCCACAGAATTAGAACAAAAAATTGTACAATTTGTATGGAAACACAAAAGATGCTGAAGAGCCAAAGCAATCTTGAGAAAGAAAAATGGAGTTGGAAGAATCAGGCACCCTGACTTTAGATGACACTACAAAGCTACAGTAATTAAAACAATATGGTACTGGCATAAAAACAGAAATATAGTTCAATGGAACAGGACAGAAAGCCCAGAGATAAACTCACACACCTATGGTCACCTAATCTTTGACAAAGGAGGCAAGAATATACAATGGGGAAAAGACAGTCTCTTCAATAAGTGGTGCTGGGAAAACTGGATAGCTACATGTAAAAGAATGAAGTTAGAACACTTCCTAACACCATACACAAAAATAAACTCAAAATGAATTAAAGACCTAAATGCAAGACCGGACACTATAAAACTATTAGAGAAAAACATAGGCAGAGCACTCTTTGCATAAATCACAGCAAGATCTTTTTTGGCCCATATCCTAGAGTAATGAAAATAAAAACATAAATTAAAAAATGGGACCTAATGAAGCTTAAAAGCTTTTGCACAGCAAAGGAAACCATAAACAAGATGAAAAGACAACCCTCAGAATGGAAGAAAATATTTGCAAATGAAGCAATGGACAAGGGATTAATCTCCAAAATATACAAACAGCTCATGCAGCTCAATAACAAACAAAAATCCCACCAAAAAGTGGGCAGAAGACCTAAATAGACATTTCTCCAAAGAAGACATGCAGATGGCCAAGAGACACATGAAAAGATGCTCAACATCACTAATTATTAGAGAAATGAAAATCAAAACTACAATGAGGTATCACCTCACACAGGTCAGAATGGCTATCATAAAAATATCTACAAACAATAAATGCTGGAGAGGGTGTGGAGAAAAGGGAATTCTCTTATGCCATTGGTAGGAATGTAAATTGATACAGACACTATGGAGAACAGAAGAGTGGTTCCTTAAAAAACTAAAAATAGAACTACCATATGACCCAATAATGACACTCCTGGGCACATATCTGTAGAATACCATAATTCAGAAAGTACATCCACCCCAATGTTCATAGCAGCATTATTTTCAATAGCCAGGACATGGAAACAACCTAAATGTCCATCAAGAGAGGAATGGATAAAGAAGATATGGTACATATATACAATGGAATATTACTCAGCCATAAAAAAGAATGAAATTGTGTCATTTGCAGAGATGTGGATGGACCTAGAGATTGTCATACAGAGCAAAGTAAGTCAGAAAGAGAAAAATGAACATCGTATATTAACACATATATGTAGAATCTAGAAAAATGGTATAGATGATCTTATTTGCAAAGCAGAAATAGAGACACAGGCATAGAGAACAAACATATGGATACCAAGGCAGGGAGGGCGAGTGAGATGGATTGGGAGATTGGGATTGACATATATACACTTCTATGTATAAAATAGATAACTAAGGGGAACAGACTGTATAGCACAGAGAACTCTACTCAATGCTCTGTGGTGACCAAATGGGAAGGAAATCCAAGGAAGAGTGGATATATGTATACATGTGGCTGATTCACTTTGCTGTACAGCAGAAATTAACACAACATTGTAAAGCAACTACACTCCAATAAAAAAAAATTAAAAAGAAAAAAAAATCACCATGATAAGTTTAGTTACAATATGTGATCATACAAAGTTATTACATAGTTATTGACTATATTCCCCATACTGTACATTATGGTACTGGCACAAAAACAGACACCTAGATCAATGGAACAGAATAGAGAGCCCAGAAATGAACACACATGGGTATGTGCAATTAATCTACAATAAACTAGGCAAGGATATACAATGTGGAAATGAAAGCCTGTTCAGTAAATGGTGTTGGAAAAACTGGACAGCTATATGCAAAAGAATCAAACTGGACTACTCTCTCATACCATGCACAAATTAAATACAAAATGGATTAAAGACTTAAATGTAAAACCTGAAACCATAAAACTTCTGGAAGAAAACATAGATAGTAAGCTCTTTGATATCAGTCTTAGTAATATTTTTTTGGATATGTCTTCTCAGGCGAGGGAAACAAAACCAAAACTAAACAAGTGGGATGACATCAAACTAAAAAGCCTTTGCACAGTGAAGGAAAATCAACAAAACAAAAAGGCCACTTACTGAATGGGAGAAGATATTTGCAAACGATATATCTGATTAAGGATTAATACCCCAAAAATACAAAGAACTCATAAAACTCAACATCAAAAAATCCCAACCTCATTAAAAAATGGGCAGAAGATTTGAATAGATATTTTTCCAAAGAAGACATTCAGATGGCCAACAGGCACATGAAAAGATGCTCAATATCACTAATCATCAGGGAAATGCAAATCAAAACCACAGTGAGTTATCACCTCACACCTGTTGGAATGGCTATTATCAAAAAGACAATAAATAATAAGTGTTGGCAAAGATGTAGAGAAAAGGGAACCCTCATGCACTTGGCAGGACTGTAAATTGGTATAGCCAATTTGGGAAATATTATGGACATTCCTCAAAAAATTAAAAATAAAATTATCATATGATCCAGCAATTCCACTTCTAGGTATTTATCTGAAGAAAAGATATACACACCCTGTGTTTATTGCAGCATTATTTACAGTAGCCAAGATATGGAAGCAACCTAAGTGCCCATAAATAGATGAATGGATAAAGAAGATGTACATACTGTAATACAATGAAATATTACTTTGCCATGAAAAAGAATGAAATAATGTCATTTGCAGCAATGGATAGAACTAGAGGATACTATACTAAGTGAAATAAGTCAGACAGACAAAGACAAATACCACATGATTTCACTTACATGTGTCATCTAAAGAAACAAAACAAATGAACAAACATAACAAAACAGAAAGAGAGTTATACATACAGAGAATGCACAGGTGATTGCCAGAGGGGACGGAGCGAGGGGTAGGAAAGAAATAGGTAAGGGAGAGTAAGAGGTACAAAATTCTAGTAGCCTATGTATCTCTAAGTATCAATGTTTAAGACTCAAAGATTGTTTCCGCTGTATAATAAAGTGAATTAGCTATATGTATACATATATCCTCATATCCCCTCCCTCTTATGTCTCCCTCCCACCCTCCCTATCCCACCCCTCTAAGTCGTCATAAAGCACTGAGCTGATATCCCTGTGCTATGCAGCTGCTTCCCACTAGCTATCTATTTTACATTTGATAGTGTATACATGTCAATGGTACTCTCTCACTTCATCTCAACTTCCCCTCCCCCCTCATGTCCTCAAGTCTATTCTCTACATCTGCATCTTTATTCCTGTCCTGCAATTGTAAATAATTGTAAAGCAATTATACCCTATAAAGATGTTTAAAAGAAACCTCAAATATTGAAACAGTACCTTGTCAAATACCCCAGAAAACTCTCCACATGTCCCATTCTAGTCACAGTCCAAAAATAACTCCATCCAGAGTTTTCTTATAATCACTTTCTTGCATGACTTTAGGATTTTCTCACCCAAGTGTGCATCCTTTGGTCTTGTCCACCATCTGTCTTTTAAGTCTTTTTAAACTTCATTTTCCCCCTTCATTCTTTATTTTCCTTACAATTAACGTGTTGAAGAACAAAAGATTTTAAACTATAGTTTCCCATAGCCTGTTTTTGCTGATCACATACTCATGGAGCAGTTCAACATGTTTTCGGTCCTTTGTGTCTCCTGCATGTGAGCAGAGATCCAGAGACAAATTCAATCCCATCCCATTAGTAAGACAATCAGAGGCATGTAATGTCTGATTTCTCTCCTCTTATGATAATAGCCATTGATGATCAGCATTATAGGCTGAAGTATGATAACATTAAATTCTAACATTTTGTTTTCATTTATTAGCTGAAGAAATTTTATAAGAAGGTGTTTCCCCTCATCCACCATTTGATTACTCTGTAATACAGTTCATACGGAAGAAACAGTTCATAGAGGATAAAACTCTTGATTCTTTTCTTTTATTCACCCAGTTTTCAAGTTAATGAATTTGTTCCCTGTCATCCTCAGCAGGTGATCAATTGGTTTGTCAAAAAATAGTCCATGGATTTAAAAATATTAGATGGGTTGTGATCTATTACAATTTTTGTCTTTAGTAAAACTTAATTTTCTATGCTAATTATATCTCAATAAAGTGGTTTTAAAAAGCTCAATATGTTCTAATTTTGACTAGTAGTATTCTCTTCTAATTAGCTATGAAAGTTTGTTTTTTTTTACATTCTACTAATCTTTGACAGTTTTCATGCCGTTTAGCATGATACATAAAATAATTTTATATTTAACTATATCTATATATTTTACATATATTAAAATACTTTTTAAGATCATACTGGTATTTCTAATTTAAATTTAAATCTACAAGACTTTTGTTTAACCTATTCTATATAATATCTGTATCTCCTTTACTCCACTCTGAGAATCCTAGTTCTCAAAGACACAAGTGATGATAGAATTAAAATATCGCACACTCATTTGCTTTATCCACTCTTCACTTACAACAGTCTTAGAATAACAACTTAATATTACCACCACCAATTATAATTCCTGAAAACAGTTAAAAATTTTGTTTGCATGTGTTCTCCTCCATTTTTTAAATGATTGGATTATATCTGTATTTTCAGCTCATTTAGCTATTGCATATTATAATTTCTTCCTTTTAAACCTCATTTAGTCTTATTTCTTCAAGTAAATAGATGTTTAATATTTACCACAAGTCTTTATGTCAAGGTTTCACTAGACATATTGCTTGTCTGACGCTTGTTTTCTGGTAGATTCCTTAGTAAAATCTCATGGGAACAACATTTCCTGAGTTCTTGAACATTGATAACAGTTTCTGTATCCTTTATATTTGAAAGCCAATTTTCTTGGACATAAAATTCTTGGCTCATATTTTCTTTCTTTGACTATCTTAAATATGTTACTTCATTTTTTTCTGACACAAGTGTTAGTGTCAAAAAGTCCAATGATAATCTAGTTTCATTTCCCTTGTAAGTTACTTGCTATTTTTGCCTAGATACTGAAAGAACTTTTTTTTTTGTCTGAAATGTTCAATAATTCTACTAGAATGTGTCTTGGTCATTCCTCTTAAGTATACAATGTACTCTTGCAAAATGTTATTTAAAATATTATTTTATTTCAGCAAAATATCCTTGAATTATAGCCCTCATTATTTTTCTCTTCCTTTCCTTCCCTTCATCAGAGACACCTATTATCAGCATTTTGGATCTTCTTTTCCAATCTTCAATATTTGCCATTTTCTCTCAACCTTTTTATTGTCTCTTTCCTCCTCTTGATTTTGATGGTTCCTCCTTTTCATGTTTTATTTCACCTTAGACATTTGTTGTGTTTATTCATTCTTATTTTCCTTCTACTTTAGTCATTTCTAAAATGTTTTTCCTATGTTTTTAATTCTTTAGTGAATCTGTCATCTCATTTCTTAGGTTTTCTAATTAGTATTAATGTTATTCTTTCATGCCAGTATCACTTTCTTAATCCTTTTGGTTTGTTTTGAAAGAACCCATTACAGTTTTATCTGTTTTTTGAACATGGCTCTCTGGCATGCTTTCTTTGTCTGTGGGATGTTATTCTACTTTTTAATCTCTTTTTTTTCCTATAATAACTTTGCATGGAATTTGGCCTCAGTACTTTTCTGTTGCTTATTTTCATGTGAATTTAGTTTTTCTGAACTTTTAGAAGGAAGCTTGGTTCAGAGGGCTCTTCTAGCTGCACGAAACAACCTCTTCTACTGTTTTTGTATAGTATTTTAAAATATGGTGGCTCACTTTTTAAACACTCCCAGGCTCTATTGCCTCTACATTTCTCCTCCCTACAGTTTCTCCTTGGTGTGGAGACCTAGCCTAAAAGGAGTCCTAGTGGGTCTTTTTTGAGGTTACATGAGATACCCTGCTTCACCCACTTTAGACTTACAGTGAGCCTCTTCCACTCCTCCATTACCATGGTGGCAAAAACCTTCCCAATTTATCTACTTTCTCAAATCAACCGACAGTCTCCCTGTGAATGACTTGGGCTGTGCATTCTCCCACTCACAGATCCCTCTGCTCTCTAGCACAGATGTAGATAACATACAATCTGTGGCTATGATGGTTTATTACCACTCACTTATATTTGGTTTTTGGAGATATCTTGTCACCTAGTTTTTCTGTAAATTATTTCCATGAATTTTGCTTTTCTATCTACATACTCTATTTTTATGTGGGGATTCATGAAGATTCAAAAGCTATGCAGCCACCACCAAAGCTATCATTCCTGATATCCCCATTCTTGAGATTTTATTCTTATACTCACTTAATAAGCTCAAACACATCTTCTATTAGTGTTTGTGGTGTTTATTTCTGGAAGATACATAAATGATTTATTTTCTGAGCTCTTTCTTACCTTGGAATTTCTTTCTTATGTGACAATTTGCTGAGTACAGAATGCTTGAAACTCAACAATTTCCTTTTAAGTCCTGTATTCAGTGTTTCACCGTCCCCTACTTTTGTTTTGTTTGGCCATGCCATGTGGCATGCGGGATCTTAGTTCCCTGACCAGGGATCAAACCTGTGTCCCCTGTATTGGGAGCATGGAGTCTTAACCACTGGGCAGCCAGGGAAATCCCGTGCCCTCTAGCATTTAGTATTGTAAAACAGAAATTCAATACCAGGCTTCTTTCTTCTTTCCTTTTATTTTAAAGCAATTTTTGTGTTGTTGTTGTTGTTTATTTCATGGTGAGATGTTTGCATGATTTAAAAATCATACTAGAATACATCCAAATCAGCTTTGTCAAAACTGCAGTAGTGCATATAACCCTGGTTGTATGGAAAGATTTTTCAATATATATGAGGGAAGAATAGCTTTAACAGAACCAATTTCCAGATGCTCAGCTTATACATGTAAAGTTTCCTAAAATTGATCTACCTAGGAAAAGACATACTGTCAAGACATCATGAGGTTTTTCTTCCTTTTCATAATTGCCTTTCTCCCACTTTAGGAAAGAAACAAATCTCTCACTCATCCAAATCTTAATAAGGTGTTGTGGCAGTTTTTTAAAATGGCTACAAGTTCATCAACACTCCTTTCATAGAGAGGTGGAGTCTTTATCTCCTCCTCTTATATCTGGGCTAGATTATGACTCTATTTGACCAATAGCATACAACAGAAGGGATGACTTCCAGGGCTAGGTCATAAAAGACAATGCAGCTTCTGTTTTGTTTGCTGGAATACTTGCCCTGACCCTTAGTCCTATAAGAATTCTCACTGCTCTGGCCATGATGTTGTAGCCCAAGCCACATAGAGAGGCTACGTATGAGCCCTCTGATGGATGGTTTCAACGGAGCTCAGCCTTTAGTCATCCAGCCCAGCACTGAACATAGAAGTCAAGGAATTTCCAGATAATTCCAGTCCTAAGCCTTAGAGTCATCCAAACCTTTGGTTCTTCTCATCTGAAGACCCAGACATCATGGAGGAGAAATAAGACCTTACTACACATTGATCAAATTCCTTACCCACAGAATTTGTAAACACAACAAAGTGGTTGTTTTATGTCTCTGAGTTTGAGGGAAGTTATGCAGCAATAGTAATTGAAACAGGCTCATTGACCTAGGGTTTAAAAACCTCCAGGGTGACAGGGTGAGAGAGAGGCATGGACATATATACACTAACAAACGTAAGTTAGATACCTAGTAGGAAGCAGCTGCATGGCACAAGGATATTGGCTCGGTGCTTTGTGACTGCCTGGAGGGGTGGGATAGGGAGGGTGGGAGAGAGGGAGATGCAAGAGGGAAGAGATATGGGAACATATGTATATGTATAACTAATTCACTTTGTTATAAAGCAGAAACTAACACATCATTGTAAAGCAATTATACCCCAATAAAGATGTTTAAAAAATAAAATAAAAACCTCCAGGGTGACAAAGGAACAGTTTGAGATACTGGTGTAGATGTTGATAAAGGAAAGCACTCGAATTACTGGGTAGCACATAGTGTTGCATGTCATATGGTTTCTGATTTTTTGCCTTCAACAAAATTATGAGAAGATATTATGGATTTATCAGATCCTAGATAATTCAAATAAGTTTTGATGATTGGTAGCTATGTGACTTTGAGTGTATAAGACAGCAGGGATTGAAAGCATACATGAGATGCTATAATAAAAATTCTTTTATTCCTATTTGTGCAAACAAGAGTTCTCCTTGTTTTCATCTATACAAATAAAGATGGAATGGATACTGAATCATTTATCATTCTAAAAATAAGCAACAGTCATCCATGATCATATGAACTGATTGACAAAAAGATAAATAGCCTTAACCATCTCTTTAAGAACTGCATGCCCATAAAATCATACTCCATATGTGATACTTCATATATGATACTGTTAAAATGTGTGATACATTTATATTATTTTGATCAGTTGGAAACCAAAAATTTAATGACAGCTCAAACTAGAAAAAAATTTGTGTAACTTTCAGAGCCTGTGGTTATAGAAAATTTTTTAATGTTTACATTTAAATATATATTCATATTCCTGGTGTTGAAAATATGAAGTTCGATTTAAAAAATCCATGTGTAAATTATGTTATATTAATATAAACCCTATAGAGAAAGGAAAAGTGAAATGATAATGGGAGGAAATACTTTAAATTTTCACCTGTTAAAGATGAGCATGTTCAACGATTTTTTTAAAGCAGATAACGGTTATTATAGAAATAATTAAGCCATTTAGAGTACATTGGACACAATTTAAATGATGATGGCATATTTTTGTTTTGAAATACCAACGTTCATAATGCAGTATAAAGTAGATCCTTTGCAACTGTTTAAATTTATGATATCAAGTTAAAAATGTATGAAGCATCTAAATTTCTTTACTACCTTTATCTCATTGAGCCTTTTAAATCTCTTCCTACAGCCTAAGCAGCTCTCTTTTCATCTTAGTCTATTGTCTCATCATCTTTTCTTTCCTCTTTTGTTTGATAGAGGACACGTTTTTGAGAATTTTATTGAGAACACAAAACAGATGCTTTCAAAAATGTACTTTGGATCCCTTTAGTTAACTGTTTTTATCTTACACAAATTTTTGTCTTTTTATCTTTAATGAACAATTTACCATTTCTTATATTACATAATATTTTCACAAGGTATTTGTTGACTTTTTTCCTTTGTTGATTCACATGCCTCTGATTGTCCACTTCCTCCTCAGAAGTGTGATTGCATTGCCTGTGAATGTAGGCAGTAGAAGTAGTTGGGAATTCCCAATGTATTTCTTCCCAACCTTGCTATATCTTTAAGAATTCTATATGTGATTAGGTTAATGCAAATTCTTCCTACAGAATAGAAGACCTTGACCAGTATTCCTGCTGACATTATTAGAATATTGCATTGCTTTCAATGATTCTAATGAATGTTCCTATAATAACGCAAATTGGGAATTATTAACCAGTCACCCTGATAATCTTCAAGTTAGGGATGAGAAGCTTTCAAATGTTTATACCAATGTGCCCATCCTTGTTTGCATAGAGTCATAAGGGGAATGGAGTGTGTTGAGAATGTGCCATGTTGACCACACTTTATAAAGATGGAAACAGCAGAGAGCAGTAACTCACAAGTGACAGGAAGAGGTGTGTGGCAATGAATCCCAGCTCACAGTTCAATGAAAATCAGCATGCTCTAAGATGCTGATCTTTGATTCGAGCATTTTCTCAGCCCAGCTGCTGCCTAAGAACATTTAATTAGAAGAAACATAATACTCTTCAAGTCATGATGTTGGCTAACATCCATTTGTATCTGGTTCTTACTAAGGCCTATATTTAATGCCATCAGAGCTCACTCTGGGGAGAGTGTGAGCCTAACCTCTTAGGGCCAAAAATATCCCCCAGGCACAAACACAAATGTGGGTTCCATTCCACACTAAGTTGAGGAAACATTATTTTCCTATAATCAGCAAAGTTGTAAGGAAAACAAGCACTAAAAGGCAGTTCTCCAAATAGTGTTGAGCTGTGTACACAACACCTATGGTATTTTCTGCTCAGTCTTTCCTGGATCCACAGGACTATCAAGGGAACTTCCATGTAAGTGCAGTATGACCCCCACCTTCCACCCACAGTCAACTGACCCAGAGGTGGGCACCAGATCCCAATGAGGCCCATCAAGTCCCATCTCTCCTGCTACAGCAGGTTGTTCTGAGGTGAGCACCCATATCAAACTGTGCCAGCAAGTCCCAGACTGCACATTTGGACTTGGGACAGAAGGGGTTAGATCAGTCTCTTCTCATTGCTGAAGAGGGAAACTCATGCCACTGTTTCTGCCCCATGGAGAAAGCCAAGCAGCAGCATGAGAGGTTGTTCCAGTTGTAAAGGGGTCCCATCTGCATCCCGGCCATTTCTATAGCTGGAGTCTTCAATTCTTCCTTAAATTCCCTGAGAGAACCAAGAATGTTTAAAATAAATCCCCCCCCTTTTTTTTATTAAAATGGTTTGAATTTGGTGTCTGGATTTGCAAACAGTGGATTCCTGATTTTAAAAATAAGATTTATCAAACCTGACTGCCACCGAGTGACCGTCTTTATTTTTATGAACTAGAAAAGTGTATCATTCCTCTCAGTCATTGAAACATTCCTCTTTCCCATTCCTTATAGGTTTATTTTTTGCTACACTTGGGGTTAGAAAATCCTTTTTCCAAAATGGCTTCTTGTGAACAGTGATTGCTCTGAGGGTTTATCTAGATAGGACTGTTTCCATATGCACAGTGTTTGATTGATACATGCAGTAAAATATCCAGCACTGTGACTTTTACTGCCAAAATTCTCTTAGAAATGGAAACCAGAACAGCTTTTTTTTAAGATAGGCCATATGCCAAGATTTTTTTCTTCATTTAAGGAAGAATATAGGAAGTAAAATAAATGAAAGAAAAACAAGTCACGGTCCCAAGAATTATGCACTGCTACGCAGCAGCTGCTCCACAGGGACAGAACACAAGGCCACCACACAGCATGAGTAAGGTTCACCAGGAAGCTGAGGCATCACCGTCCCTGCCCCAAAGGTGGATGCCATGAGAATGAGCTTCTCTGTAATGAGAGGAGATGCTGTGTGTGTGCATGTGTGTATGCGTTCAGTCTCTCAATCAATTGGAATTATAAATAAAAAAGATAAATTTCTCCCAGGAGATGCATCTACAATTAATAGAGGCTAATGAAGGCAGTGTGGAGGGGGAGTGGTGATCTCACTGTCATAAACAGTCAGCCATATCCAGCTTTGGCATAGCTCCTCTTCGATCTTGTTGTCTTGCCTTTTCAGCCTCCATTCTCAATTCAAGTTCAATGTCACTCACATGCACACATGCTATGGGAAAGGAAGCCTCTCCTGTGGATTCTTTCATGTTCACAGGAACTCCTGCTGGAAATGTGGTTCTCTTGAAAGGCATACACATGAACACAATGGAGGTGGCCATTCGTCCCACGCTTTCTGAAATATACCAGGTGCTGAGATTTCCATCTCCATCTTGCATTTGAAGATAGATGTAATTAAAGCTTTCCTCCTACTCTCCCATACACGAGTGCTGTTTAGCTCTTATTGTCTGAGAGTTTCTTACATACACCTGGAAATAAATATCAGTCTCTGGATACACAGCCATGAAGCCTATGCACCAAGATCTCAGACCCATTCCCCACTTTTTTCATTTCTTCTGTTCATACAGAAGATGCTGCTCTTGCTGCAGATGTTGACTGCAACTTCTAGCAGGTGGAATTAATTAATTGTCTCTTTGGTCAAAACAAGCAGCCTTACTGTATTTGCTTTAGATTCTTCTCCTCTGTGGTTATTTACAGCAGAGGAAACCATGAAATTAGGCATTGAGGAGCAGTTATTCTATAAAAATGAACAGCCACAGGGCTTCCCTGGTGGCACAGTGGTTGAGAGTCCACCTGCCGATGCAAGGGACATGGGTTCGTGCCCCGGTCTGGGACGATCCTGCATGCCGCGGAGCGGCTGGGCCTATGAGCCATGGCTGCTGAGCCTGCGCCTCCGGAGCCTGTGCTCCTCAACGTGAGAGGCAACAACAGTGAGAGACCCACGTACCACAAAAAAAAAAAAAAAAAAAAAAAAAAAATGGACAGCCACAGCAACATGTGGGACACAACAGAAGTTTGGCTTTGTCAATTACAGGACTAGAACTCAGGAGCTGAGCCCCATTGCCCAATAAGTGTTTGGGGTAAGTTATCAGAGCATGCCCAGGAATCATATCAGGAAAATGCCTTCTGAAATGTGTTGGGCTGTGGTTCTTTGTCCAAAAAGTTCCTACGTACAAGACTCAGAACAAGAGGACACAGATGACTGGCAAGGGAAGATCTTAAAGGAGTTCTTTTGCCAGACTCTTCAGTTCTGGTTGTTAAATGAAAGAGAAGATGAGCAGGGCGGTATCGGTTTTAGACTCTCTATAGGATCCAGAAAAATTGCAGATGTGGTACATGTGCCCACATTAGCATTGCAGCATAAAATATGATTTGAGACAGGGCATTGTCTCAAATGACAATGAGACAGGGCATTGAGACAGGTTTTGTCTGGTTCTATGAAGCAGGTATTACCCTAATACCGAAACCAGACAATACCAAAATCTCAGGTCAAGCTGAGATTTCACTTAGAAAAGGTCTTTATCACCCATTATTAAAAACATCAGACAATATGATGAACATGTTGGCCTGGATGAAATTCCTTTTGAAGAACTCAAATCTAGGAACAAAGTTCAGTGGTCCTATCAACCAGTATTGCAAAATTGCAAGTATTTGAGAATCAAGTTGGAACATAGGAGTTCAGTTCCAAGAACTTTTCTTATGAAGAAGGACAGGCTGTATGTGGCACATGCTCTATGGCAGCAGCTACTCCTATGTACTGATTACAAGCGCGCATACCAGCAGCTAACCCTGGAAACCCCACACTTCCTTCAGGTAAAGCAACATGCATGGGGACAGGTTAGTCACAGTTAAGACTTATTCAGGTCTCCTTAATGAGCAGAGCTTAGGGCGAGGGAAACCTAACCAGGCTTCACCTCTATGGTCTGGAGCACATCATTTATTCCTCTAACACTATTTCCTTAAACATAAAAGGAGGGGATTGAATTAAATAATCTCTAAGGGCTCTTTCTGGGAGGAAAAATTAAGATATTCAATTATATAGTAGATTTCAGGGAACTCTGTAGCATATAAAGTTTTTTTTAAAAATTACTCCTGTGATAAATGACATACTTGGAACATTATTAGTTCAATAATCAGGTGCTGGACAGCAGACAGCATACTCCTAATATTTTCTCTCAAGCCTTAAAAAGTGACGTGGCAGAGATGATCACTTTGTGAGCTAAGTCCATTATTGAAAATATGACATGTATTTTAGACACCCCTGCTTACGACAAGGTACATTTTGGTCACATCTCTTAAACTGGCTCTTAGCCAGAAAAAAAAATTATTTGAGCTCAAAATGGAGGATATTACAAAGATTAATTAGATATTATAGCAACTTTAAGTGAAGTCAGTGCCTTAGGGATTAGGAGGTGAGTATTTAAATACATAATGTGACCACTGAATCATTTGTGCACATGAGAACTATATGAGTATAAATTGCAGGTAGGCTTCTGCATATGTTTGACAACAAAAACACAAGTGCTAAATTCACACTAAGTTTGGGCTTTTAAAAGAAATTCAAGACTGATTTAGAAAGAATGAAAGAAACTACTACTTAATAATTATTAAAAGTAGAGACACAACAAATGAAAACAAAAAATTTTCTTTGAAAAGATCAATAGTTCTTTGATAAACCTCTAGCCAGACTAAGGAAGGAAAAAGAGAGAAGACACAAATTACTAATAACAGAAATGTAAGAGGAGACATCACTACAGATCCCACGGAAATTAAATAATAATAAATAAATACTATTAACTACTCTATCTCCAGAAATTAGATAACCTAGATGAAGTGGACCAATTCCTTAAAAGACACAATCTAAAACTCACACAAGGGAAAACAGACTGAACAGGCCTATATCCATTAAAAAAATTGAACCAATAATTAATAACCTTCCCAAACTGAAAGTACCATGCCCAGATATATTTCCTAGTGAATTCTGCCAAACATTTATGGAGGAAATTATACTAAATCTCTTTCAGAGAATAGAAGCAGAAGGAATACTTCCTAATTCATTCTATGAAACAGGTATTACCCTAATACCAAAACCAGACAAAGACATTACAAGGAAGGAAAACTACAGCCCTCATAAATATGATGCAAAATTTTTCAATGAAATATTAACAAATCGAATCCAATAATAAATAAAAAGAATTACACACTACAAAGAAGTGAGATTACATATTTTTACAGTTGTGTGACTGAAGTTCCATTTTCTTACTGGCTAGGTACAATCTCAACTCCTATAGGCCACCTGTAATTCCTTCCTATGTGACCATCTCACAACAACATGGCAGCTTATGTCTTCAAACTCACAAGGAGAATTTTTTAATTTTAAATTCTCCACAAGGACTTTTTAATTGACTAAAATTAACTACTATATCAATTAACTAAAATAATTAACTTAATTAACTAAGTTAATTTAGTTAACTTTTTACTTTTTTTGTTTTACTTAATCATGGGAGTGGCAGATTCTATTGTCTAGAAGCAAGTGCCTTTGCCAGATTCTATTGTCTAGAAGCAAGTGCCAGGTCCCACCTACACTCAAGGAGAGGGGATTGTACAAGGTGTAACACCAGCAGGAGGAAATCATGGCACCCTTTACATCTGCTTCTCTTTGATTTTGTACTGGAGGTCTTAACCAAAGCAATAAGAAACTAAAAAGAAATAAGAAGCATAGGGATTAGAAAAATAAAAATAAGATAACCATAATTCACAGAAAACATATTTAAAACTCAAAACAATTGATAAGCAAGTTATCAGATTTAATAAGAGAGCTGAGTAAGGGAGCTAGATATAGAATGACATATAAAAATCAATTGCATTTCTTTATACCAATATCTAACTGTTAGTAAACATTAGTCAAAAAACATACGGTGTACAGAGGTAACTTTAAGATAACAATAAGTTACCTACAGAAAGAAAAGTTTAAAAAATGGTGTACACAAACTATATGGAGAAAATTAGAAAATTATTGGAAAACATTAAGGAAGCCTGAAATAAGTGGAATACCATGTTCAAAGACAGGAAGCTCCAATATTGTAAAATTATAAATCTCCCAAATAGTTAATCTATAAAATCAATGAAACATCGATCAAGATTCAACACATTTGTGTATGTGTGGATGTGTGTGAGTCTCTGATATGTTGATACATTTCTTAAGCTGTCCTCTCTCAAGGAAAAGGACCAGAATAACCAAGACAATTTTTAAGAGCAAGATAGGAACATTTGTTCTATCTAATATAAAGCTTTAACATAAAGTTATATTTATGATATTTTTATTATATCTATATTATTATAAAATTACATTTATTTATTAATTTTGTGTTAAATTTGTTGTTGTAAAATTATGTTTGTGAATTAAGTGTGTTTTTTGCTGTGAAAATGGACACACCAAAGGACCAGAATAGAAAACCCAGAAATAGACCATAAATACATGGATTGCAGATCATTGGAGCTGAGCCAATGTTATAAGGGGAAAAAATATAAAACGTTATTCTTAGCACATGCAGTGTACAAAAGTAAATTCAAGATCTAACAAATGGTTACCTAACACCTAAATGTGAAGAGCAATTTTTTTTTTTTTGGAAGAAAATATAATGTCTTTATTACTTGTAGTAGGGTGATATAAAAATATTTTAAATTAAATTTTCAGACTTCTGTCTAACAAAAGACATCACAGACAAAGTTAAAGGACAAGTTACAGTCTGGGAAAAGATATTCGCAACAAAGAATTGCTTCCAGATAATTTGGGGTGAGGTAGAGGGTAGAATTGACAGATGTGGAGGTGGACTGGTTCTGAAGCACAAGGAAGAGGGCTAAGTAAAATCTATCTCAATTTTCCAGTTGAAGCAACTCAGATTTGTTCCTCCCACTTCTGCACTCTATTGTAGAACTTGTATGATAATATTATTGTTTGCTTATGAGTCTGTCTTCCCCACTAGACTTGGCGTCTTTTAATCTAAGACTCGAGAGTTTTAATCCACAGCCTCAATAACAAAGGGGCTACAGTTCTGGAGCCTGAGTTTCTGCCTGGCTCAATCATTTGTTGGCTGTGGGAGCTTATGCAGGTTATTTCATTGCTGTGGCCCCAGTTTGCTCACTTGTGTGATGATGGAAATAATAATAATAAAGTCTTTTGAGTCATATAATGACTCAACGGTCATTATATCAAATGAGTTAATACACATGAAAGCATTTAGAACAATGCCTGGACACAAGTATTTGTGGAGCGAATTAACCATACAAGTAACAAAGGCAAACTTTTCTTTATATCTCCCTGAAGGAAGTTAAGCTGCACCATTTCAATGGCATTTCACCCACAGCTCAGAACAAATAAGTACCTGACAAATATTTCTTTTCTTTCTTCCATTCCCAAAATCACCAAAGATGACAAAGATGATACAAGGTTTTTTCAGAATTTTGAGGAAGACGTAATAAATAGTGGGGATGGTACCTGGAGTTAGCTAAACTGTAAGGTAAGGGCACACTCCTCCCAACTGCCAATGCTAAATAAGGCTTTTGACTCCAAAGGCAAGGAGTTATGGTCCAACTACAAAGTTAGAGAGAAGATCATCCTCATTTCTGAAAACAACTAAGTTTGAGGGTTTCCCAAAACCATCCTCAGATTCCATAATTCACTAGAAAGACTCACAGCTCGCTGAACGCGACGGCAGCTCTATAGGTTGCTGTTTTCTCCTCCAGTGGACCCGGGCCTGCGCTCCAGCAACCATGTCTAAGGGACCTGCAGTTGGCATTGATCTTGGCACCACCTATTCTTGTGTGGGTGTCTTCCAGCACGGAAAGGTGGAAATAATTGCCAATGATCAGGGGAACCGAACTACACCTAGCTATGTCGCCTTTACTGATACCAAACGATTGATCGGTGATGCTGCAAACAATCAAGTTGCAATGAATCCCACCAACACGGTGTTTGATGCCAAACCCCTTATTGGACAAAGATTCGATGATGCTGTTGTCCAGTCTGATATGAAGCATTGGCCCTTCATGGTGGTGAATGATGCAGGCAGGCCTAAGGTTCAAGAAGAATACAAGAGAGAGACAAAAGGTTTTTATGCAGAGGAGGTGTCATCCATGGTTTTGACAAAGATGAAGGAAATAGCAGAAGCCTACCTTGGGAAGACTGTTACCAATGCTATTGTCACAGTACCCTCTTACTTTAATGATTCTCAGCGTCAGGCTACCAAAGATGCTGGAACTATTGCTGGGCTCAATGTACTTAGAATCAATGAACCAACTGCTGCTGCTATTGCCTATGGCTTAGACAAAAATGTTGGAGCAGAAAGAAATGTGCTGATCTTTGATTTAGGTGGTGGCACTTTTGATGTGTCAATCCTCACTATTGAGAATGGAATCTTTGAGGTCAAATCTACAGCTGGAGATACCCACTTACGTGGAGAAGACTTTGACAACTGGATGGTCAACCATCTTATTGCAGAATTCAAGCGCAAGCACAAGAAGGACATCAGTGAGAACAAGAGGGCTGTCCGTCGCCTTCGTACTGCTTGTAAGCGTGCTAAGCACACTCTCTCTTCCAACACCCAGGCCAGTATTGAGATTGATTCCCTCTGTGAAGGAATTGACTTCTACATCTTAATTACCCGTGCCTGATTTGAAGAACTGAATGCTGATTTTTCTCCTCCAGTGGACCCGGGCCTGCGCTCCAGCAACCATGTCTAAGGGACCTGCAGTTGGCATTGATCTTGGCACCACCTATTCTTGTGTGGGTGTCTTCCAGCACGGAAAGGTGGAAATAATTGCCAATGATCAGGGGAACCGAACTACACCTAGCTATGTCGCCTTTACTGATACCAAACGATTGATCGGTGATGCTGCAAACAATCAAGTTGCAATGAATCCCACCAACACGGTGTTTGATGCCAAACCCCTTATTGGACAAAGATTCGATGATGCTGTTGTCCAGTCTGATATGAAGCATTGGCCCTTCATGGTGGTGAATGATGCAGGCAGGCCTAAGGTTCAAGAAGAATACAAGAGAGAGACAAAAGGTTTTTATGCAGAGGAGGTGTCATCCATGGTTTTGACAAAGATGAAGGAAATAGCAGAAGCCTACCTTGGGAAGACTGTTACCAATGCTATTGTCACAGTACCCTCTTACTTTAATGATTCTCAGCGTCAGGCTACCAAAGATGCTGGAACTATTGCTGGGCTCAATGTACTTAGAATCAATGAACCAACTGCTGCTGCTATTGCCTATGGCTTAGACAAAAATGTTGGAGCAGAAAGAAATGTGCTGATCTTTGATTTAGGTGGTGGCACTTTTGATGTGTCAATCCTCACTATTGAGAATGGAATCTTTGAGGTCAAATCTACAGCTGGAGATACCCACTTACGTGGAGAAGACTTTGACAACTGGATGGTCAACCATCTTATTGCAGAATTCAAGCGCAAGCACAAGAAGGACATCAGTGAGAACAAGAGGGCTGTCCGTCGCCTTCGTACTGCTTGTAAGCGTGCTAAGCACACTCTCTCTTCCAACACCCAGGCCAGTATTGAGATTGATTCCCTCTGTGAAGGAATTGACTTCTACATCTTAATTACCCGTGCCTGATTTGAAGAACTGAATGCTGACCTGTTCCGTGGCATACTGGACCCTGTGGAGAAAGCCCTTCGGGATGCCAGGCTAGACAAGTCTCAGATCCATGATATTGTCCTGGTGGGTGGTTCAACCAGCATCCCTAAGATTCAGAAACTTCTACAGGATTTCTTCAATGGGAAAGAACTGAATAAGAGCATCAACCCTGATGAGGCTGTTGCTTATGGAGTAGCTCTCCAGGCAGCCATTCTATCTGGAGACAAATCCGAAAATGTTCAAGACTTGCTGCTGTTGGATGTCACTCCTCTTTCCCTTGGAATTGAAACTGCTGGTGGAGTCATGACTGTCCTCATCAAACACAACACCACCATTCCAACCAAGCAGATGCAGACCTTCACAACCTACTCGGACAACCAGCCTGGTGTACTCATTCAGGTTTATGAAGGTGAGCATGCCATGACAAAAGATAACAACTTGCTTGGTGAGTTTGAACTCACAGGCTTACCTCCTGCCCCCGTGGTGTTCCTCAGATTGAAGTCACTTTTGATATTGATGCCAATGTCATCCTCAATGTCTCTGCTGTGGATAAGAACACAGGAAAAGAGAATAGGATTGCCATCACTAATGACAAGGGCCGTTTGAGCAAAGAAGACATTGAACGTATGGTTCAGGAAGCAGAGAAGTATAAAGCTGAAGATGAGAAGCAGCGGGATAAGGTGTCTTCGAAGAATTCTCTTGAATCCTATGCTTTCAGCATGAAAGCTACTGTTGTGGATGAGAAACTTCAAGGCAAGATTAATGATGAGGACAAACAGAAGATTCTTGATAAGTGTAATGAAATAATCAACTGACTTGATAAGAACCAGACTGCAGAGAAGGAAGAATTTGAACATCAGCAGAAGGAGCTGGAAAAAGTCTGCAACCCCATCATTACCAAGCTGTACCAGAGCGCAGGAGGCATGTCAGGAGGAATGCCAGGAGGAATGCCCGGGGGCTTCCCTGGTAGTGGAGCTCCACTGTCTGGTGGTGCCTCCTCTGGGCCCACCATTGAAGAGGTTGATTAAGCCAGCCTAGCACAGGTTTAGCATTGTTCCACACAACATTAAAGGACCCAAATTTGTAGCAAATTCCATGGCAGTTTTAAAGTTGAGCTGCTGTAGTAAACTGGACATTCTTGATACCTGAACATGGAACATGTGCACAGGGAAAGGAAATAACATTGCACTTTACAAGCACTGTATTGTAAACGGAAAATGCAATGTCTTAAATAAAACTGTATTTAAAATGGGCACCATAAAAAAAAAGACTCACAAGCTCAATGAAAGCTATTATATCCATAGTTGCATTTACTACAGGGAAAGAATACATTAAAATCAGCCAAAAGAAGAGCTGCATATGGCAGAGTCTAGGAGAGTCCCAATTGTCACATTTCCATTGTCCTCAGGAGGTCCCAGTATTGCCATGTGACAATAATCACTGAGGGTTGCCACCCTTGGAAGCTCAGCTGAACCTCTGTGTCCAGAACTGTATTCAGGCTTCATTACATAAGCATAGTTGATTGATTGATTGATTGATTGATTGCCCACATGCATAAAGTCAATCTCTAGGTCCACTGATACCATATCACCCAAAGTCCTCACCCTAAACCATGAGTTGATCTTTCTGGTGTGGCCAGCCAGCCCCTTCTCCAAGACTATTAAGTATGGCCAGGGGAAGGAGAAGGAAAGTAGGAGAAGGAAGAGGGATGGGATGGAATGGGAGAGAAGAGGACAGGACAGGACAGGAAGCTTTCTTGTGAAAAGAAAAGGGATTCATTCCCCAACCTCATGACCACCACTCAGTAAGCTTTTGTATGCTTCACAGCCACCCCATGAGATGTTCAAGATTTTGTAGATGAGGAAACTGAGACTCCAGGAGGCCAAGTAAATGGCCCTAGATCCCCCAAGATAGAAAGAAGACACACTGGGACTGGAAACCAGGTCTTCTGGCCATTATGTTCCTGTTCTTTCCATACAATTCACAGTCTCTGTGTTCTGCACTTATGTCAGTCTTTTTTTTTTAACCTTTCTTTAAGATCAAAGTATAGTTAATTTATAATGCTGCATTAGTTTCAGGTATACAGCAAAGACTGTTCAGTTGTGCATGTATATACATACATATATACATATATATATTCTTTTTCAGATTCTTTCCATTACAGGTTTTTACAAGATGTTGAAAATAGTTCCCTGTGCTATACAGCAGGTTCTTGTTGTTTACCTATTTTATATACAGTAGTGTGTATATGTTAATCCCAAACTCCTAGTTTATCACCCCACCACCCCACCCCACTATCCCCTTTGGTAACCATAAGTTTGTTTTCTCTGTTGGTGAGTCTATTTCTGTATTGTAAATAAGTTCACCTGTATCATTTTTTTTATACACCACATATGTGATATCATATATTTGTCTTTCTCTGTCTGACCTACTTCATTCAATATGATAACCTCTAGGTCCAGTCCTTCACTTTACTCCAATTCTGCAAACTTTAGACTTTTCCTTAAAGAGCTTAGAACAGTCTTTCTTAGCCTGTTAAGTTCTCATAAAGTTTTGGATCAATTAAAGAGATGCAGATTAGCAACTTTAGAATGTGGGAACAATAATTTTGCGCCAAAATTTATTGTCAAAGGAGTATGCAATTTTTTGCTATGTTCTGGAATTTTGTCATAATGAGGCAGTCATTTGTCTCTTAGACCTTCCCTTCTCAGCTCCCCACCACCCCACCCTATTGGTGAAATAGGCACCTGTGTCAAAGAGCTAATAAGGGGTCTTCCTTACAGGTCTCATTGCAAGCAAAGGCTTAATGGGCTTGGACAGCATGGCAGGCTGGTAAGAGACAGGGTGAGACAAGGGCAAAACCTTGACCCCACTTTAGACTTTGCCCTGCATCCAGTTCCTAAGATTGTGCTTTTGGCCATTGTGCCAATAAAAACGTAACAACTAGCAATCCTTTAACTAATTCTTATCAAATGTTATTGGAAAATAGAATCAACAAAAAATAAAACTAACCGTATGTGGTAAAATTTGTTACACATGAAAAACTCAAAAATTAAAAATGGGAAACAGACTCGGTAGAAATAGTTTTATTTAAAAAAATCAACAGTATCGGTTGGAGACCTTCAAGATGGCGGAAGAGTAAGACGTGGAGATCACCTTCCCACAAAAAATATATCAGAAATACATCTACATGTGGAACAACTCCTACAGAACACCTACTGAACGCTGGCAGAAGACCTCAGACTTCCCAAAAGGCAAGAAACTCCCCACATACCTGGGTAGGGAAAAGAAAAAAGAGAGACCAAAGAATAGGGACGGGACCTGCAACTCCGGGAGGGAGCTGTGAAGGAGGAAATGTCTCCACACACTAGAAAGTCCGTTCACTGGCGGAGATGGGGCGTGGGCGGGGGGGGAGCTTCGGCGCCACGGAGGAGAGCGCAGCAACAGGGGTGTGGAGGGCAAAGCGGCGAGATTCCCACACAGAGGATCGGTGCTGACCGGCACTCACCGGTCGGAGAGGCTTGTCTGCTCCCCCGCAGGGGTGGGCGGGGCTGGGAGCTGAGGCTTGGTCTTTGGTCGGATCCCAGGGAGAGGACTGGGATTGGCGGCGTGAACACAGCCTGCAGGGGTTAGTGCACCACGGCTAGCCGGGAGAGAGTCCGGGGAAAAGTCTGGACTTGCCGAAGAGGCAAGAGACTTTTTCTTCCCTCTTTGTTTCCTGCTACGCGAGGAGAGGGGATTAAGAGCGCTGCTTAAAGGAACTCCAGAGACGGGCGCGAGCCGCGGCTAAAAGCGCGGACCCCAGAGACAGGCTTGAGACGACACTAAGGCGGCTACTGCCGCCACCAAGAAGCCTGTGTGCGAGCACAGGTCACTATCCACACCCCACTTCCAGGGAGCCTGTGCAGCCCGCCATTGCCAGGGTCCCGGGATCCAGGGACAACTCTCCTGGGAGATGCACGGTGCGCCTCAGGCTGGTGCAACGTCACAGCGGCCTCTGCCGCCGCAGGCTTGCTCCGCATCCGCACCCTACCCTCCCCCCGGCCAGAGTGAGCCAGAGCCCCCGAAGCAGCTGCTCCTTTAACCCCGTCCTGTCTGAGAGAAGAACAGATGCCCTCAAGCGACCTACACGCAGAGGTGGGGCCAAATCCAAAGCTGAACCCCAGGAGCTGTGCGAAAAAAGAAGAGAAAGGGAAATCTCTCCCAGCAGCCTCAGGAACAGTGGATTAAACATTCACAATCAACTTAATGTACCCTGCATCTGTGGAATACCTGAATAGACAACGAGTCATCCCAAATTGAGGAGGTGGACTTTGGGAGCAAAGATAGATATATATATATATGTATGTATATATAATTTTCCCCCGTTTTCTCTTTTTGTGAGTGTGTATGTGTCTCTGTGATTTTGTCTGTATAGCTTTGATTTTACCATTTGTCCTAGCATTCTGTTGTTTTTTTGTTTTTTAACATAGTTTTTAGTGCTTCTTATGATTGGTAGATTTGTTTTTTGGTTTGGTTGCTCTCGTCTTTCTTTTTTTTTAATTATTTAAAATTTTTTAATTTTAATAATTATTTTTTATTTTAATAACTTTATTTTATTATTTTTCTTTCTTTCTTGTTTTCTCCCTTTTCTTCTGAGCTGTGTGGCTGACAGGGTCTTGGTGCTCTGGCTGGGTGTCAGGCCTCTGCCTCTGAGGTGGGAGAGCAAGTTTAGGACATTGGTCCACAAGAGACCTCTTAGCTCCATGAAATATCAAACGGTGAAAATCTCCCAGAGATCTCCATCTCAACGCCAAAACCCAGCTCCACTCAACGACCAGCAAGTTACAATGCTGGACACCCTATGCCAAACAACTAGCAAGACAGGAACACAACCCAACCCATTAGCAGAGAAGCTGCCTAAAATCATAATAAGGCCACAGACACCCCAAAACACACCACCAGACATGTACCTGTCCACCAGAAAGACAAGATCCAGCCTCATCCACCAGAACACAGGCACTAGTCCCCTCCACCAGGAAATGTACACAACCCACTGAAACAACTTTAGCCACTGGGGGCAGACACCATAAACAACAGGAACTATGAACCTGCAGCCTGTAAAAAGGAAACGCCAAACACAGTAAGTTAAGCAAAATGAGAAGACAAAGAAACACACATCAGATGAAGGAGCAAGGTAAAAAGATACCAGATGAAACAAATGAAGAGGAAATAGGCAGTCTACCTGAAAAGAATTCATAGTAATGATGGTAAAGATGATGCAAAATCTTGGAAATAGAATGGAGAAACTACAAGAAACATTTAACAAGGACCTAGAAAACTAACGAGTAAACAAAAAATGATGAACAACACAATAAGTGAAATTAAAAATTCTCTAAAAATAGAACTACCATACGACCCAGCAATCCCACTACTGGGCATATACCCTGAGAAAACCATAATTCAAAAAGAGTCATGTACCGCAATGTTCATTGCAGCTCTATTTACAATAGCCAGGACATGGAAGCAACCTAAGTGTCCATCGACAGATGAATGGATAAAGAAGATGTGGCGCATATATGCAATGGAATATTACTCAGCCATAAAAAGAAACGAAACTGAGTTATTTGTAGTGAGGTAGATGGACCTAGAGTCTGTCATACAGAGTGAAGTAAGTCAGAAATAGTAAAACAAATACCATAGGCTAACACATATATATGGAATCTAAAAAACAAACAAACAAAAAATGGTCATGAAGAACCTAGGGGCAAGACGGGAATAAAGATGCATACCTACTAGAGGATGGACTTGAGGATACGGGGAGGGAGAAGGGTAAGCTAGGACAAAGTAAGAGAGTGGCATGGACACATATACACTACCAAATGTAAAACAGATAGCTAGTGGGAAGCAGCTGCATAGCACAGGGAGGTCAGCTCGGTGCTTTGTGACCATCTAGAGAGGTGGGATAGGGAGGGTGGGAGGGAGGGAGAAGCAAGAGGGAAGAGATATGGGGATATATGTATATGTATAACTGATTCACGTTGTTATAAAACAGAAACTAACACACCATTGTAAAGCAATTATACTCGAATAAAGATGTTTAAAAAATAGTGGCATATATAATATAATGCATATTATAAAATACATATAATAGACTATTATTAAGCTGTAAAAAGAAGGAAACCTGCCATTTGCAACAACATGGATGAACCTGGAGAGCATTATGGTAAACCAGACAGGGAAAGGCAAATACAGTATGGTATCACTTATATCTGGAATCTGAAAGAAAAATAAGTCAAATTCATAGAGAAAGAGAGTAAATAATGGTTGCTAGGTGTTTGGGAGGTGGGGGAAATGGAAAAATGTTGGTCAAGGTGTACAAATTTTTAGTTATATGATGAAAAATTCCTGAGGATCTAATGTACAATATGGTGACTATATTTAATAATATTGTATTTTATCCTTGAAATCTACTAAGAAAGTAGATCTTAAGCATTCTTACTACTGGATAGAAAAGGTAACTACATGAGGTGATGGATGTATTAGATATCTAGATTTCGATAATCATTTCTCAATTATCAAATCATCATGTTGTACACTTTCAACTCAAACAATTTTATTTGTCAATTATAATTCAAAGCTGAAAATAAAATAAAATTTGCTCTAAGATGAAAAAAAATTCTCTAGAAGGAAGCAATACAGAATAACTGAGGCAGAAGAACAGATAAGTAACATGGAAGATAAAATAGTGGAAATAACAACTGCAGAGCAGAATAAAGAAAAAAAATGAAAAGAATAGAGGACAGTTTCAGAGACCCCAGGAAAAGATTAAATGCACCAACATACGAATTATAAGGGTCTCAGAAGAACAGAAAAAGAAAGGGACTGAGAAAATATTTGAAGAGATTATAGTTGAAAACTTCCCTAATATGGGAAAGGAAATAGTTAATCAAGACCAGGAAGCACAGAGAGTCCCATACAGGATAAATGCAAGGAGAAACACACCAAGACACATATAAATCAAACTATCAAAAATTAAATACAAAGAAAAAGTATTAAAAGCAACAAGGGAAAAACAACAAATAACATACAAGGGAATCCCAATAAGGATAAAAGCTGATCTTTCAGCAGAAACTCTGCAAGACAGAAGGGAGTGGCAAGACATATTTAAAGTGATGAAGGGAAAAACCCACAAAAAAGTTTATTCTACCCAGCAAGAATCTCATTCATATTGAGCACAGAAATTAAAAGCTTTACAGACAAGCAAAAGCTAAGAGAATTCAGTACCACCAAACCAGCTTTAAAACAAATGCTAAGGGAACTTCTCTAGGCAGGAAACACAAGAGAAGGAAAAGACCTACAATAACAAACCCAAAACAATTAAGAAAATGGTAAAAGAAACATACATATGGATAATTACCTTAAATGTAAATGAATTAAATGGTCCAACCAAAAGACATAGACTGGCTGAATGGAATCAAAAACAAGGCCTGTATATACGCTGTCTACACAATACCCACTTCAGACCTAGGGACACATACAGACTGAAAGTGAGGGGATGGAAAAAGATATTCCATGCAAATGGAAATCAAAAGAAAGCTGGAGGAGCAATTTTCATATCAGACAAACTAGACGTTAAAATGAAGATTACTACAAGAGACAAGGAAGGGCACTACATAATGATCAAGGGATCAAGCCAAGAAGAAGATATAAAAATTGTAAATATTTATGTACCCAACATAGGAGCACCTCAATACATAAGGCAAATGCTAACAGTCATAAAAGGGGAAATCGACAGTAACACAATCATAGTAGGGGACTTTAACATCTCACTTTCACCAATAGACAGATCATCCAAAATGAAAATAAAAAAGGAAACACGAGCGTTAAATGATACATTAAACAAGGTGGATTTAATTGTTATTTATAGGACATTCTACCCAAAAACAACAGAATACACTTTCTTCTCAAGTGCTCATGCACATACTCCAAGATAGATCATATCTTGGGTCACAAATCAAACCTTGGTAAATTTAAGAAAACTGAAATTGTATCAAGTAACTTTTCTGACCACAAGGCTATGAGACTAGATATCAATTGCAGGAAAAAATCTGTAAAAAATACAAACACATGGAGGCTAAACAATACACTACTAAATAACCAAGAGATCAATGAAGAAATCAAAGAGGAAACCAAAAAATACCTAGAGACAAATTACAACAAAAACACGACGATCCAAAACCTATGGGATGCAGCAAAAGCAGTTGTAAGAGGGAAGTTTTAGCCATACAATCGTACCTTAAGAAACAAGAAACATCTCAAATAAACAACCTAACCATACACCTAAAGCAATTAGAGAAAGAAGAACAAAAAACCCCAAAGTTAGCCCGATGAAAGAAATCATAAAGATCAGATAAGAAGTAAATGAAAAAGAAATGAAGGAAACGATAGCAAAGATCAATAAAACTAAAAGCTCGTTCTTTGAGAAGATAAACAAAATTGATAAAACATTAGCCAGACTCATCAAGAAAAAAGGGAGAAGACTCAAATCTATAGAAATAGACATGAAAAAGGAGAAGTAACAACTGACACTGCAGAAATGCATAGGATCATGAGAGATTACTGCAAGCAACTATATGCCAATAACATGGACAACCTGGAAGAAATGCACAAATTCTTAGAAAAACACAACCTTCCGAGACTGAACCAGGAAGAAATAGAAATATAAACAGACCAATCACAAGCACTGTTATTGAGACTGTGATTAAAAATCTTCCAACAAACAAAAGCCCAGGACAAGATGGCTTCACAGGCGAATTCTATCAAACATTTAGATAAGAGCTAACACCTATCCTTCTCAGACTCTTCCAAAATATAGCAGAGGGAGGAACACTTCCAAACTCACTCTATGAGGCCACAATCACCCTGATACCAAAACCAGAAAAAGATGTCGTAAGGAAAGAAAACAACAGGCCAATATCACTGATAAATATAGATGCAAACCTCCTCAACAAAATAGTAGGAAACAGAATCCAACAGCACATTCAAAGGATCATACACCATGATCAAGTGGGGTTTATCCCAGGAATGCAAGGATTCTTCAATATATGCAAATCAATCAATGTGATACACCATATTAAGAAATCAAAGGAGGAAAAGCATATGATAATCTCAATAGATGCAGAAAAAGCCTTTCACAAAATTCAACACCCATTTATGATAAAAACCCTCCAGAAAGTAGGCATAGAGGGAAATTACCTCAACATAATAAAGACCATATATGAAAAACGCACAGCCAGCATCATCCTCAAAGGTGAAAAACTGAAACCATTTCCACCAAAACCAGGAACAAGATAAGTTTGCTCACTCTCACCACTATTATTCAACATAGTTTTGGAAGTTTTAGCCACAGCAATCACAGAAGGAAAAGAAATAAAAGGAATCCAATTTGGAAAAGAAGAAGTAAAGCTGTCAGTGTTTGCAGATGACATGATACTATACATAGAGAATCCAAAAGATGCTACCAGAAAACTACTAGATGTAATCAATGAATTTGGTAAAGTATCAGCATATAAAATTAATGCACAGAAATCCCTTGCATTCTTATAAACTAATGATGAAAAATCTGAAAGAGAAATTAAGGAAACACTCCCATTCACCACTGCAACAAAAAGAATAAAATACCTGAGAATAAACCTATCTAAGGAGACAAAAGACCTGTAGGCAGAAAACTATGACACTGATGAAAGCAATTAAGGATGATAAAAACATATGGCGAGATATACCATGTTCTTGGATTAGAAGAATCAACATTGTGAAAATGACTCTACTACGCAAAGCAATCCACAGATTCAGCGCAATCCTTATCAAGCTACCAATGGCACTTTTCACAGAACTAGAACGAAAACTTTCACAATTTGTATGAAAACACAAAAGACTCCAAATAGCCAAAACAATCTTGAGAAAGAAAAACGGAGCTGGAAGAATCAGGCTCCCGGGCTTCAGACTATACTTCAAAGCTACAGTAATCAAGACAGTATGATACTGGCACAAACCAGAAATATAGATCAATGGAACAGGATAGAAAGCCCAGAGATAAACCCACGCACATATGGTCACCTTACCTTTTATAAAGGAGGCAAGAATATACAGTGGAGCAAAGACAGCCTCTTCAATAATTGGTGCTGGGAAAACTCATGTAAAAGAATGAAATATACATGTAAAACAATGAAACTGGAACACTCCCTAACACCATACACAAAAATAAACTCAAAATGGATTAAAGACCTAAATGTAAGACAAGACACTATCAAATGCTTAGAGGAAAACATAGGCAGAACACTCTGTGACATAAATAACTACAAGATCCTTTTTGACCCACTTCCTAGAGAAATGCAAATAAAAACAAAAACAAACAAATGGGACCTAATGAAACTTAAAAGCTTTTGCACAGCAAACAAAACCATAAACAAGATGAAAAGACAACCCTCAGAATGGGAGAAAATATTTGCAAATGAAGCAACTGACATAGGATTAATCTCCAAAACTTACAAGCAGCTCATGCAGCTCAATATCAGAAAAACAAACCATCCAATCCAAAAATGGGCAGAAGACCTAAATAGACATTTCTTCAAAGAAGATATACAGATTACCAACAAACGCATGAAAGAATGATCACCATCGCTAATAATTAGAGAAATGGAAATCAAAACTTCAATGAGGTATCAACTCACACCAATCAGAATGGCCATCATCAAAAACTCTACAAACAATAAATTCTGGAGAGGGTGTGGAGAAAAGGGAACCCTCTTGCACTGTTGGTGGGAATGTAAGTTGATACAGCCACTATGGAGAACAGTATGGAGTTTCCTTAAAAAACTCAAAATAGAACTACCATACGACCCAGCAATCCCACTACTGGGCGTATACCCTGAGAAAACCATAATTCAAAAAGAGTCATATGCCACAATGTTCATTGCAGCTCTATTTACAATAGCCAGGACATGGAAGCAACCTAAGTGTCCATTGACAGATGAATGGATAAAGAAGGTGTGGCACATATATACAATGGAATATTACTCAGCCATAAAAAGAAACGAAATTGAGCTATTTGTAGTGAGGTGGGTGGATCTAGAGTCTGTCATACAGACTGAAGTAAGTCAGAAAGAGATAAACAAATACTGTACGCTAACACGTATATATGGAATCTAAAAAAAATAAAATAAAAAAGAAAGAATACTATGGTTTTGAAGAACCTCAGGGCAGGACAGGAATAAAGTCGCAGACGTAGAAAATGGACTTGAGGACATGGGGAGGGGGAAGTGTAAGCTGTGACAAAGTGAGAGAGTGGCATGGACATATATACCCTACCAAATGTAAAATACATAGCTAGTGGGAAGCAGCTGCATAGCACATGGAGATCAGCTCAGTCCTTTGTGACCACCTAGACGAGTGGGATAGGGAGGGTGGGAGTGAGACGCAAGAGGGAAGAGATATGGGGATATATGTATATGTATAACTGATTCACTTTGTTATAAAGCAGAAACTAACACACCATTGTAAAGCAATTATACTCCAATAAAGATGTTAAAGAAAAAAAAACAGTATCTAAAATTGCATACAATTTAAAATGCTTTTTAGCCAAAAGTGAATGTAAGAATCAAATCTTTTTAAATTTGACCTGAGAAATAAGCTTGGTAGAAATCACTTTTGCAAAGGAAAACTCATAATCACAGAATATACAGCTAGGTGAAAGTTAAGTCAGAATAAATTAATCAAACCAGAAAATTAATTGATTCTAATTGTGATCCTTGTATTCAAACAAAAATAAAAAATAAAAATGGTTTAACTCTTTTATGGAAATGTTATCAAAGAACTGGATTGATTTAACAAAGATTGATCTTAAAATTTTTTTCAATAATAATCCATCAATTTTGGTATAATTCGTATTTAAATACTTGTGTACATAAACAGAGATGAAATATATGTGAGGTCAATATGGAAGTCCAAAACAGTGGGCTTGAAATATTATTTACTCTTTTGTTCCCTTCTGCAGGACTGATACAAAATCTTATAACCATTAACTTTACCAAATGCAATTTGGTCGCATTGAAAATATGGTCTACAAAACGTTCACTGATGCAAATAACTTGGATTTGGTTCACATATCACCTGAAACGTAGGAAAACGTGTCTAATCTCATTTTGTGGGTCCTGCTTGGATTTGGGGACGTTGAAGCAGAGAAGAGCCGACAGTGAGTTAAGTGGTTGGAGGCCTTCTTACTTTCCAAGGTCTCACAATGACCTCCAAGTCCCCGCCTGATCTAGATCCCCTGCTTCTACGACTTCATGTCCTTCCACTGCTCCAAGACCTTTCCAGATACATCTGTGGTAGAGGAGAGTAGGGGGAGGAAGAGGAAAGGGAAAAGAGCAGTGCATTAAGTAGTTCTGATCTAATTCATAGACGAGTCGACAAGAGTTTACCTGATTTTGAGGCTCAGTTTAACAGGGGGGGCACCTGTTAGAACTAAGTTCCCACACTGAATCCCATGTGAATCCACTCTTGCACCACCTTCACCCTCCCCTCCTACACAAACTAACTTTTAACACACACTGATCAGAACCCTGCCCCCAAACTCCAAGCCCATGGTTGGGGCAGCCATCTGCTACCAGGCCAACCTGGGCTGACTGCTAAGATGGCAGTGTGGCGTGTGGTTCCGCTTGCCTGAGGAAGTCCCTGGTTTTGTTCTGGTCACCTTTCTTTGTCTGGGCTACCACCATAACCTCCAGGAAGTGGATGTAGTCCATACGACCAAATTTCTATTACCGACTGTCCCAACCCAGTGGACATGTCTGACTCAAAGTCCAAACCCTTCCTGTCTGCCACATTGCTCCTCTTTCTCAGTCCAGTTGTAGCAAGAAGAGCCCTGGGCTGGCCTCCTTCTCATCATAGCGTTCCCTGTCAAGCCACACTAACTCAGCCGGGCAACAGGCCAGCAGGGCCAGACAGATATACGGTGATATGGAAATGGCTGCAAAGTTCTTGTCAGGGCTCTCTGAATTAAGTTCAGGACAAGCAGAAACTACAGATTACATGAGTTGAAGAGGTCATCAAGAAATTCTTACCAAGCATCCACTGTGTCCAGACAATGCCTCAGCACCAAACCTTCCTTCTTTAAAACAAAACAAAACTATTCTCTTTTGGCCTCCCTAATCCTCCTCCCAGCTATTCCTTCTCTACCAGTTATTCCAGTCAGATTCACAACAATTGGTTTCTCACTGAATTCCATTTAAATCTCCTGGTCCCAATTTACCTGGCAATTCTAAACCCACAGGTTGTTCTGTAGAGCTAGCTTTCCAAAGAAGTCTGAGTTTCACAACTAATAGACATATTACAAAACAAAAATAAAACAGAACATCACACTGGTTTGAAGCCATCTCAGGGATCTTTTTTTTTTTTAACCAGAAGTGTGGATTTGTGATATAAGCAGCTGCTACAAAACCAAACAAACGACAGGACTCAGCTCAGAGTTTGAGCCTATCCAGGGGCTGAATTATGTTTGCTTTGAGGTTTTGTGAAAGGTCATGAGGCCTAACAAAGTTCAGATGAGAGTTGGCTGTTTCTCTGTTAGGCTCTGACTCAGAACTTGTGGCGTTTCATGTGGTTTGGAGTTTTCAAACACTGCGCTTTGCACAGAGCTAATAAATGATTCTATCTCAGCATGGAAAGCAATTAAATGTATGGCCTCTTGGGTTTTGGTCTTAGAGTCAGTATTTATTTATTAGGACCAGCAAGAAGGGCTAAATGGCCTAGAAGAGGGATCACACATAATGAGAGGGGTGAATTTGCTGAAGACACCACATTTTAGATGACCGGAGGCCTGAAAGCAAGAGAAGAGCTCCGAGGAACCAATAAAATTAGGTCACTGGCAAACTTGCTAATGAATGGAATTTAGCATCAGCCTACAAGAACAAGTTAGAACTGCTTACAGAGCCCTGGGAAGGCCACATGAAAGGACCAGCGCCATCTGTCTTCAACCTGTATGGGCCACTCTGAAGAGGTCCCATGAGATTTCCAGTGCATGCAATGCTTGACACTTCCTCTCTGGGCAAGCCTCTTCCAGGCAGTCAACTTGGATTCCTCTGACTCACATTGGGAGTGGGGTTGGGAGAGTCCCTCCAAATAAGCCTCCCTCCAAATAAGCTGTTCCCTTGTAAGAAAGGGGATGTATTAATTTGGTAGCGCTGCTATACGACGTAGCTTAGACTGGGTGGCTTAGACAATAGAAATCTATTTTCTCACAATTCTGGAGGCTGGAAGTCTGAGATCAAGTGTTGTCAGGATTTCTTCTGAGGTCTCTCTCCTTGACTCTTCTTCCTGTGTCTTCACATGGTCTTTTCTCTACGTGTGTCTGTGTCCTAATCTCCTCTTCTTATAAGAGCACCAGTCATATTGAATTAGGGCCCACCTACATGAAATCATTTTACCTTAATTACCTCTTTTAAATCCCAATCTCTAAATACAGTCACATTCTGAAGTACTGGGGGTTAAGATTTCAACACACATGAATTTAGAGGGGACACAATTCAGTCCGTAACAGGGATATCATACCCTTTAGTTCAGTGATGTCATCTGTCCAAACTGTACAACTGAGTCAACTCCCCAGGCCCTAGTGGAGAGTGATGAGGGGAGACAAGGCCCCCAGTGAGGGACAGCTTTTCCTTGACTAGGTTCACCCAGCTTGATCAAAACCTGAAAAAGAGAAAGTGAAACAGAAACACAGCAGAACTAAATGTGTAAGAGGAAAGCACATTTGTGCTTATTTATTTTCAGGGACAATTGTCTGCTTATGGGGGCTTGGTGGACTAGAATAGGTTTATAAAGACCATTCTTTGGATACTGCCCATGTGAACCCAGCAGCATTCACTACTGGCTTCAATGAAAATTTGCTGTAAGCACATATGTTACAGCCACTTGAAGGTACAGCTGTGCTCTGTCAAGGCTGACAGTTTGGTGGGGGATTCTGATAATAAACAAATACATAATATGATAAATAAATCATTCCCTGCTGCCTGAGTTAAGGCACCCAGAAATGACTGGCAGATTGATTGTATCACTGGTGCCAGTTCTTTATTTGTTCTTCTACCCATGTCGTTTGCCATGTGACTTTGCAGTTTCTCTCATCAAGAAGTGGAGTCTATTTAGTCACTGACTCACTTTGACAAATAGGATGATGGCAGTTGTGACACAAGCAGTAACTTGGGCAAGAGCCTGCACATTTCTGATTCTGCTCTTGCACCTGGACCACTGTGCCCAGAACCAGCCTAGGTTGGCCCACTGGAGGGCTGGGTGAAACATGGGGAGAAGAGCACGTCAAAAGCCATTTGACCACCAGCAAATCCCAAGAAATGTGAGTCTTCAGCCAACAGGCTACATGACCCCCAGATATGTGAGCAAGCCCAGTTGAGACCAGAAAAACTTCCCAGCCTAGATCGCCACCCTACAGACTTCTGAGCTAAATAAATACTTATTATTCGAAGCCCCAGAGTTTGGAAGTGGTTTGTAACACGACATAATTATGACAATAACTAACTGATCCAGGGACTGAAGGCTCCCAATAAAGTTAAACATATCTGAAGGAGGTGGCACATTAAGGCATTGTTGGCCATTAATATTTTGGCTGACAGAGTGTATAAATCAGCTTGTCAAGGTTCTGAGAGGTGGGATAAAGATAAGAGATGGAGACTAGATTAAAATCTTTACCCTACAGGATGAAGGTAATGTGGAGAATGGATGGTAAACAAACCTGTAGAAAGGTTTAAAGAACCATTGACTGACCTACTTACAATGCTTCTTAGGCTCTCTGTGACCTTCAGTATAAAATTCAGATTCTTTATTCACAACACAGTGGGTCCTCCTGTCTGGTCCCTGCAGTCTCCCCTCCAGAGTAATTTTCTTCTGAGTTGCACGGGGCTAAATTTCATGCACTATGTCCACCAAGATCCCCTGTCCCCTGGCTTCTGGTTGGATTAACCAATGAAAGGCAAGAGCAGCAGATTGGAAGGTGGGAGGCAAAGGCATCGGAATTTGTGTTCCTCTGGATCTCTCCCTGCCAGGCTGTGGTTTCACATGGCTGTGTTTTTCTATCAAAGACCACAGGGTGGCCCTCCTATAGTCATAACTCCCATCATCTCATAGAGACTCCTTCCCATTGCCCCCAGGCCTAGGTTTCATGATACTTCTGGTTGTTGCCCATCCTGGGGTACTTCATCATTCCTTGTTGCTTTCCCTTAACCCAACCCAAACATTGCAAAATCTCCTTCACTCAAATATTATTAAAGGGCTCTTTAATCACCCTCTTTGAAAGTGCCATCTATTTCCCAACAGAACCTTCCAGTGCATGAATTTTCCAGTCTCCTATAGCATCCACCACTTCTGCCATAGTTTCTTTCCCTGTCATGCCACCATATCCATGCTTCTCTTGTACACTTTTCCCTGTCCTTAGAACGTCTTTTCCCCTTTCTTGGCCAGACTCTCACACAAGCTAAAAATCTGAACTCAAATGTCACTTTTCCCAGGAAGACTCCCTCACTGCTGCCCCACCACTGCATCATCCTTTCATACTGGTGCTCTTCTTATAGGCTCCCATAATTGTCTCTTCTACCCCCATATCAGAGCACTAATCATAGTGCTTAATGATTACCTAGGAACATGTCTAAATCTCCAAGGCAGGCAGAATCATGGCCTCCCAAAGATGTCATAACCTAATATCCAGAATTTATAATTAGGCTATGTTACATAGAAAAGGAGAATTAAGTTTGCTACTCAGCTGGCTTTAAAACGAAGGGATTATCCTGGATGACCTAATGTGCCCAAAATTACCACAGTGTATATAAAACTGGCAGAGAAAGACAGAAGAGTGAGAACAAGAAAAATAGCAATGGGAGAAAGATTTGACTGGCCATTGCTGTCTTTGAAGATGGAGGAAGAGGCCGCAAGCCAAGGAATGTGGATGGCCTTCAGAAGCTGGAAAAAGCAGGAAAACAGATTATGCCCTAGAGACTCCAGAAGGAACACAGCCCTGCCAGAACCTTTTTGATCCAATGAGATCCATTTTGGACTTCTGACTTCCAGAACTGTAAGAGGATAAAATGTGCTGTTTAAGCTATTAAGTTTGTAGGAATTTGTTAAAGCAGAAATAGGAAATGAATATGATCACCCAGTAGAGAGTCAGATCCTTAAGGACAGGGATCATGGCTCTGCTTTGTGTCTTTTAAGCTCCTCTCACAAAGCTTTTCTTGGAGTGGTTCTCAGATATTTTTGTTGAAGAAAATATAAGATACAAAATTATCTTGTCCATCTATATTTTCTGGATTCTTCTGGGTCAATGGTCCATGTAGCAATAGTTTATCTGAAGGAAGAGATCTGTATTTGCCCATATAATTTTTAAAAAGTAGTGCTAAGTTATCAATCTACCATATCATCTTTGGGAAAAATAATTTAACCAGTTGCCAAGGAGAAAAAGGATACAGGAATTTGAGGGCACTCACAGAGTCTTCCCTCTCAGGAGAGCAGCTGTGCGAACTGACAGTGTCTGCCTCAGGACATGCCCAGCTCCCCGGATGGGCAGGAAAAGAACAGATTGTTTCTTCCCCTGGAGCAGCTGACCCTGGTTTTGGCTGGATTTGGATCCCTGGGCACTGGATACTACAGTTTGGCAAGAGTCACCCTCCAACCCTGCATTTCCAGAAGGGCTGTTCTATTACTAATCTGGAGCAGACACCTCCTGTCATCACCACAATCTTGTTCTTACAACAGCACCAGCAACAGATGATCTGCAAATCCCACAACCTCTTGATGAAATCAGAGCTGGTGCCTTGGTTTAAAGCCTAGTTGACAATTCTCCCTATGTCACTGAGAGCTCGGGACCAGAAGCCTGGAGCCCTGGGGTCTAGTCTGGCTCTGCCTCTTTCTGTCTATTGAGTTACTTTCCATTCCTCACCTAAGATGTAAAAAGGATGGACTTTTGTGGTCACAGCGGACGATGGCATTCTAAGGGTCTATGACAGCTATACAAATTCCAAAGCTCATTTATGCTTGGAAAATGCCAGTGACAATCTGTTCCCACTAGAGAGAGCATTTCATTGACAGAAACTAAGAACTAGAGCCTGAGAAAAGAAGAAGGGAAGAAAGGAGGGAGACAGAAGATGGAGGGGAGAGGAAGATAGAGAAGGAAGGAGAGAAGAAAGTGGGAGGGAGGGAAGGAGGAGTTATTGAACAGCCTCAGCTCACCCCCACCCCAGGCCAGAGCCTCACAAAGTTTTCCACCAAAGTACCTCTGCCCTCAGAGGAGAGTGACAATGACCCCCAGGAATCCAGTCTGTAGCAAGTAGGAAATCTGAAATTTCATTTAATCTTAAAAATAAATGTGAATTGTGGGTTTTACTCCATATACACTGGTTTTGTAACCAAGTAGGACTCTATGGGGTCTTCCCAGAACAGGACTCCCTCCATGTTCTCCATAAAATTGTTACCGAACCAAACTGGGGTCCGCTTGTCCTCACACAATAAAGCAAATCTACTGACACTTGTTGTGGTGAAGGAAAGTGTAGCGTCCATTGCAGGGCGCCAAGCAAGGAGTTCAGGGCAGCTAGTTCTTAAAAGACGCAAATTCCTTGCTTGGCGCCCTGCAATGAATGCTACATTTTCCTTCACCACAACCGGTGTCAGTAGATTTGCTTTATTGTGTGAGAGCAAGCGGACCCCAGTTTTGTCTGGTAACAGTTTCATTTCTGCCATGGAGTAAACCTGTTGTTACAGGAAGATACAGCATGTTGGTTAATCCTGTGGTCTGCAAACCCTAGCCCACATTTGTTTCTCTCTGAGATGGGATGCTCCAGGTCCGGAGGCAGACACCTGGGAGTTCAGAGCTGGGACTTATTTGTCAACCCCATCCAGGTCATGAAAGGACTGGGAGGCTACCCAGTTTATTACAGCCAGAGAAACCAAGCAAATAAAATAAAGTTCAACTAGTCCAGAAATGTTTGTCTCCAGAAAATTGGGATGAGAAGTTTACTGGGACAGTCCTGCCTCCCAGGCACTCTGTGCCAGAAGAAGCTGTCTCTGTTTATGACTCTGTTTATGACAGTGAGACACATTAATACTCTGTTTGTGGCATTATCAGCAACTTGTTAAGCAGGTTTGGGGGTGTTTATTTTCAAAAGCAGTAGAAGTCGAGGGCAAAAGTCCCAGGGCATAGAGACCACACGCTTGGGGGTTAAGCAGGAGGGCCCAGCCTGAGCTGCCAGCAGAAGGGGGACTAGCTGGGACTTAGCCATGGACCTAGCAGAGTAGGGAGTCGACCCCATGTCAGAGTCCAAGAAGGTCAGCCAGGGCCAAGTTCAGAGGCAAAGGAGCTGTGATGCATACAGCAAAACCCCATCAATGATCTGTAGAGCTGCTGTATAATATGAGCTAGTGCATGCCTGACACATAATAAATACAAATGTTTGCTATTATTATTCAGGAGTGAGGTCACCTGTCTTGGTGGCAAAATCGACCATCAGGAGAGGAATCCAAAACCATTCAGTGGACAGGAGACAGGAAAAGTCAGAACAGACCCAGCAGCCAACAAGCCTTATTGCAGCCACTGGAAAAAGACTGGAGGGGACTTTTTCTCTTGACCTAACAGAAGTTAAGACTTGAAGAATTCCAAGAGAGGCTGGATACAAAGGGACTGAACATCACAACACTCTAACTGACAAGAGGAGCAAGTAACGGGGAAGGGAAATGTGACACAGGCCTTAGACACTCAGGCTTAGGTCTGAATCCTGACTACACATCTGGTGTGTGGTTTGGGGAAGCCATGGAAGTTGTCTGAGACTCAATTCACCCTCTTTAAAATGAGGGTGTTTAGAACACCTCTCCCACAGGATTTGGGGAGATTCGAGTGAGATAATTCATGGAACTGAATAAATGCTCAGTAATGTTAATTTTTCTGACTAATAGCTGTTATGTAGCAGTTGCAAAGTAAGTAAATGATGTTTTGTCTGTATTAAGATTCCAAGACTGGGTAGGGAAAAAAATTTTGCTAGGAAAAAAAATGCTTCTTCAGTGTCCCTAGATTTTATTTTGGAATAGTCAAGCATTAAGAAAAAAAGGAGGAGGAGAGGGAGGGGAGGGGAGGTTGGGGGAATGGGAGAGGAGGAGGAAAAGGAAGAAGAGGAAATGGGAAAAGAAAAAGTGGTGGTGGAGGAGGAGATGAAAGGGAGGGTAGGAAGAGAAAGGAAAAAGGAAAGGAAGCATAGTCCTGGTAATTATCAACAAGAAAATTTAACATGAGAATATCTCAAAACAGATCATCAATTGGCCCCTTGTTCTCCACTTCCCTCACTCTTCAGCTCATTCCTTAAGTGGTAAAGTTCTCCAGAGTCCTGTCTTTGGTCCTATTCTCCTCTCTCCTTCCAAGATCTTCTTGGGCAATGTCATCCATTCTCACACCTTCATTTACTACCCATTCTTTAATTCTGAAACTTTTATTTCCAGCCCAGATATCTCTCTTGACCTTCAAATGCTTATTTGCAATCACCAACTGAACATCTTTACCCAGACAGGTCCACTTCAACACATACAAGCACATCTTGCATCTCCCCATAACAAATTCCCTGCCCTTCCTCCTTTATTCCTTGTTGAGGTTGAGGGCATTCCCATCACCTCAAATCAGAAATGTGGGACCCACGCAAGACTTCTCCCTCATCCTAGCCCGCTGACACTTCTCCCACACTAATTTTACTTGAAATCTGTTTCAACTTTCCAGGTTCATATTTACTGCCTCGATTCAAACCGTCAGCCCTCAACAGTCTCCCAGGTGGTCTTCCTGCTTCCAGGCCCATGCCCATCTAATCCATCCTCTATAATCCGACAAATGTTATGCAATCCATGACATTCTCTGGCGAGTATTTCAAAATAAAGATATACATTCCTTAGCCCAACATGCAAAGCCCTTTGCCTGACACCTGCCTATTTTTCTAACTTCATAAGTCTTCCTCTTTTCTACTCCCCAATCCACATGCACTCACACCCACATTCCATCCTGAACTACTTGTTTGAAGATGTTCTTCACTCTTCCAGAAAAATTTCTGATTATCCCATCTGCCTGGCAAACTCCTGGCCAACCTTTGCAACTCTGTACAAATGTTACCTCCTAGGGAAAGCCTTCTCTGACTTTGCTATGTGCACAATTAAGCAATCTTATACCTTTTTTTCTATAACTTTGTTTCAGGACTTAACATATTATGATTATTTAAAATATGTGTTTTTCCAACTGGAGTGAAAGCTTCTAGGGATGGTGCTGTATGCATCATTGTATCCCCAGTATCCAATAAAATGCCTGAACAGAGGGGTCATCAATAATGATTTGTTACACAGATAATTGAAGGAATGTTTAAAGAACATGAATACAGTTATACTTATGAACTGAATCCCAACTAACCATAATTTCAACAGACTTAAAACAAACTAATGTTTAACTCTTTTACATTTAGGGAGAAGGAGATCAAGAGTTCATCTACAGAGCCCAGTAGCCCCTAGGTCCTGTCACCCTCGAACCAGAGTCTAATGAGGTCACTATCCGCCATCCAGGATCTGTCTGCAATCCTAGAAATTCCACTTGGTCTATGTGCCCTATGATGCTCAGGCTTGGGAGAATGCCAATTTATTAATTAACCATAAAAGTGTAACTGCCAAGACCTTAATTGCCAGCTTTCTATAGTCAACACTTTCTCAGTAGGCAAATCTACAGGGAAAACAAGATTGTAATCAGAAGGTTGGCTTGATAAGCATGGAATAAGCAAGGAGTCAGTCCAATTTACTCATCCAAGCAGTCACTCAGCACAAGCTTTCTATCTTCGATGACCAAAGACCAAACAGAGCTCCATCTTCTCCAAACAGTGATGGGGATGCTCTGGAAGATTCTACCTCTTTAGCTTCTCATTTTCTAGACTTTATGTAGCCGATTCCCTAGGGTTGACTGGGCAGACGCAACCAACCAGGTCTCAATTTCGACAGACTAGTAAGATCACATGCACTTCTAAGGCTATACTCAGATTAACTAAACATTGCCGACACTGACGTTCAAATTATTCCTTAGGGAAAGTTGATATTCTCAGAAGACAGATCTCACACAAAGTAAGTTTTCCTAAGTTTTGAGGTGGAGGGACTTTTTGTTATGGCTTTGTGCTGAATTTACTATTTTGGGAGGTAAAACATTCTGGGTTATTAAAGCTTTACTCTAGTGGGAAACGTTTAACACAGACCGGGAGGCTAAATAGGAAAAAAGATACTGGGTAATAGTAATAATATAAATTTAGCTGATTCCTTCTTCTATTATTTAACAGGGGCTCAGTATAGAATGAGAAGATTTCAAAGCTTCTAAAAAGAGGAACTCCCCACAATAGACCAGGATTTGTCAATCTCTCAACATGGAGGTATCTATCTTTTCTGAGCATCACATGGACTTGGTTCAGGGACGGAATTGGAGGAGACAAGCTGGCTTGGACTAGATAACAGCAGGCAACCTCCTTCAAGAGGATGTGGATAGCTAGATGGTGAAGTGGGACCACTGAAAAGGGGAAAGTCCCTTGGCTGTGACACACCTGTAAGTCTGAAATATACACAGGTGGAAACCCCAGGGTTGCTTATGGTTTGGACATGGGATTAGAAGGTCATGTTCAAAAAGTAATTCCTAAGAACCCCCAAAGGAAACAAACTGTGGGTTAAAGCATCCTCCCAAGGAACTCAAAGCAATTTCCTCTCATTGAGAGATAAGTGAGGAACTTCCTTTCCTTTGGGTTTTTGTCTTTTTTCCTACTTCTAGTTTTTCCAGATGCTTCTAGTTACAGAATCTACTCTAAGTGAATTCTGACTGAGGTATAATGGGTGGATCCAGGTTTTGTGGGGCCTGAATACAACTGGGAATCCCACTTCACTAAAAAAATACAATTGTTTTTATCATGTTATATAATATTAAATGTTAAATATTAAATAATATTGTTTTTATTTAAGAAATATTTTGTATTTATTTGTAAAATAATACATTTATAGAATAGTGAATATTTAGAATGAGAAAAGTAATTTTAACAAATCACAATTTTTAAAAGGTGGCAAATACCACAAAATGCAGAAAAATAACATAATGATATTGTTATATCATTATTACATAAAATATTATTAAATTTCATTATAATATTAGTGTTAATTAACTTCTGATGTTAGCTTTGGGCAATGGGAGGCAGGACAAGGTTTTAAGCAGAGGAACTTCCTAACCAAATGTACATTTTAGACCTACCTGGAGTCACAAAGCAGATATTCTTCTTGAAACTAAGTCCTCTGCTCATGGTTCTTTTGTTGAGAATGTTTTGTGGCAAAACTTAGATTGCATTATGTTGTCACTTGAAAATGAAGGAAACTGTCTTTTCTAGTTAGACATATTTAAAAATTCAAAACATGTCTTATTTTTCAGGGTCTTATTTGGGAAAACGTCTTTAAAAACAGAACAGCATTCATGGTGGAAAGCACTGACCCTCTGACCAAGAACTGGTGAAAGGGTCAAACTGAATTAAGACCCAAGGTGGTTCCAGACACAAGCGTGTGGGACGACTGGTCTTCAGACCCAGGAGAGACATCTGCTGGTGGGACTCGAGAGACAGACCCGAGTTCTCTGAAGGGCTTCTGCAGAAGTGAAAAATGAGGGATGCCGTGTGTGTGTGTGTGTGTGTGTGTGTGTGTGTGTGTGTGTGTGTTCTGGGTCTTCATGTGCCATGAGAACTGAATCCTGAAAGGAAAATTTGCCTAGCAGGGAATGCGGATGGCCAGGCCACGCTGAGTCAACAGAGCCCTTGCACATTCAGCCCTCAGGTAGCAGCTGCCCCAAGGGGAGCCTTCCACCCACAAGGAAAGCTTGTCACCCTGATGCCCCTGAGCATGAGAAGCCTGGTATTCCAAGGGCACTACAGGAAGAAGATTCCAACTCTGTCATCCAGGAGCCAGACCTTCTTGGAAGATCTATGCTCTCTTTCTCTCCTAGACTTTCTTCCATCAGCTCAGAATATCTCTAAAGAAAGAGAATGGAATTGACTGCAGACTTCTGTTTCCTAAAGTTAATCATTCTTTTCCATCTGGTGGCTACATATCATTTCTAAGCACTATGCCCTTCAAGGCTCTTTTCAGTTCACTTGTGACCCACTGTTTACCCGTGTTGAATACCCCTTTGCAATTGCTGGGCATTTTCACATGAAACTCATTATAAAAGAGAGTTCCAGTTCTTTCCTTGTTTCTGTTAGAAGCAGAACAGCAAGAAGAAATGTATACTTCTTTTTACTTGAATGTTGTTCATTTCTATACTTCACGACAATGGGATTCTTTATGACAGTTATTGCCCCCAAAATGAGCCCCCCCAATACTCCCATAAACTGCATTCAAATTGGGACCTTGGGTTCTCACTGCATCATTATATGCACAGAATAATACATTTTACAAACGTGGATATACAACTGAGGATTTTGATTTCAATTGTAAGTCCTATTATAAAACTAATCTTTTCTTTGAGAAAAGGGTTCATATTATAGTCCATGTAGAGAAAAATGCTCAAGAAATCATGCTATAATAGAGGATAAAATTGATTTTTAAAGTATAGGCATTTACATATTTTTTAATGAAACTTCTTTATGCCACCTTGAGGAGATGGTCTCATAAGAAATGGCATCATCACTTATTCACGCCAGCCATACATTTCACAAATTTTACAAACCTATCCCAGGTTTATATCTACTTCCAAGGCAGTATCATTCTGTGGTATCAACAGAACAAACTTAAGCTGAAGGGAAAATCTATTCTTCACAGAATCCACTGCGGTCCTGGCCAAAACACTTTCAAGTTAAAATAAGAATGGATTTGGCAGACTACCCTGGTGGCGCAGTGGTTAAGAATCCACGTGCCAATGCAGGAGACACAGGTTCGAGCTCTGGTCGGGGAAGATCCCACGTGCCGCAGAGCAACTAAACCCAAGCACCACAAATACTAAGCCTGCGCTCTAGATCCCGCGATCCCACAACTACTGAGCCTGCGTGCTACAACTACTGAATCCCATGCACCTAGAGCCCGTGCACTGCAATGAAGAGTAGCCCACTCACCACAACTAGAGAAAGCCCAGGTGCAGCAACGAAGTCCCAATGCAGCCAAAAATAAATTAAAAAAAAGAATGGATGTGGGGAAGTGAAGAGAGAAATGTGGTTTCATTTTAAGCTAATCAGTCTGCTTGGATGAATTCATGATGTGTTTAAGAGTAAGGTAAATAATCTCTATGTTCTTATTTCTGGAGAACAAGAGGCTCCTTCCCCACCTTCCCTACATTGTCTTCTTCTTTCTTTCCCTCTTCTCTCCCTACAAAGCATGATACGCCACTCAGTTTTAATTGGCTTGTAAAATGTCTACTTCCTGCCCAGCTCTTTCACTGTTGCACAGAGGACTCTCATTCTCGTGACATAGAATGGATTATGTAGAGCAACCCATTAATTTGCCCAAAACCCACCATCTCAGTCTGTTCAAGCTACTGCAACAAAAGTGCCACAGATTGAGTAGCTTAAACAACAAATATTTACTCCTCACAGTTCTGGAAGGTGGAAAGTCCTAGATCAAGACACTGGCAAATTTAATACCTGGTTCTTAGACACTGTCTTCTGGCTGTGTCCTCACATGACTGAAGGGGTGAGAGAGCTCTCTGGGGCCTCTTCTATCAAAGCAGAAACCCACTCATGAGGGCTCCACCCTCATGTCCTAATCACTTCCCAACACCATCACTTGGAGGTTAGGATTTCAACATATGAATTCTGGGGGGACACAGATATTCAGTCCAGGACACCAACCAAAGTCTTAGCTGACTGACAGGGAACCTCAATACTAAAGTCTCTAGAACTCTGGCTATGAGCTCTTGAGATCTTAAAATATGGCAATACCGTTCTGTAGCATGCTGGCTGGTTCAACAGCCTGTTTGAGGTTGCACAGCATTCTCTACTTGGGAAGAAGGCTGACAGTGCTGACCACCAGAGTCCTCTGTCTCCTTTGAAGCCAAGGCATTAAGCAGTGTGATTTATCCCAAGATCACAAACACCTGCCTCAAAGCAAAAATAACACTCAATGTTCAGTAAGAGAAATTAGAAAAAAGACAGTAAATCCTGCATAGATCACTCTGAGAAATAGACACTTTAATAAGAGGGCAACAATATATTTTACTAAATTTTGAAACTATAAATGTGCCGTTTTCATTGTAGAAATTTTGAAAAACACAGAGGAACACAAAGAAAAACGTTTAAAATAAACCACAATCCCATATCTCAGATATAACCACTATTAAAGTTTTGATGAAGTGTATATCTCTCAAATTTTTTCTGAATATACAACAAATATATACTATTTTAAAGAATGGACTGTTACCGTACAGTGTGTCTTATAACCTACTTTTTTCACTCAATAATATATTGTGACTATTTCCACCATACTGTTATCAAGTAACATTTTACCATGTATATTTTAACAGCTACAGAGTATTTAACATATGATTATAGAGTATTTATAAATCAATCCCCTCCTGTTGGACTAAGAGGTTTTTTCCATTGTGGAACTAACATGATGCTACAAGGAACATTCCTCTAGCACCCCCTTGTCTTCTTCTCTAAAGTCCCAGAAGTAGAATTTCTGAGTAGAAGAATATTAATATGTTTAAGGTTTTACTACTCGTTCATTTGTTCAACAAATATTTATTGAGGGAAAACAGAATCCCAGGCACCTCCAGGCTCTGAGGATACAGCTGTGAACCGGTCAGACAAAGTCTAGGCCCACATGCAGCTTACATCCATGGGGGAAGCAGACAATTCACCAATGAAAAATTAAATTCATGATGTGGTTTCAGAGAGCAATGAGCACTTTGAAGAAAAATAAAGAAGGCAAGAGTACATTGACAGGCTGGTATTTTAGAGAGGGTGGTCAGGAGGTATCTCAGAGGATGTAGCATTTGTGGAGTCCAGCCCTGGGGGAACTTGCTCCAGGTGGAGACAACAAATAGGGAGACTTGCAGGGTGAACTGAGCTTGGTAGGTTTGAGGACTTGTAAGGCTGAAGTGGCTGGAGTGGAATGGGTAAAAGGAGGAATATGGGGGCGGCAGGCAGAGCTCAGATCACGAAGGCTCTACCCGTGACAGGAAGCCTTTTGCACAACAGAGGGATGTGATCGTAGTTACCGGCTAATAACAGCACTGGCTGCTGGGTGGAGACTGGATGATGGGAAGCAGGGGTACAGTTAGATGTGTGTTGTGATAGTCCAGACAAGAAATGAGGGTGGCTTGCACTGGGGGAGGGAGGTAACAAGTGGTTTCAGAATGTGTATTTCAAAGTAGAGATGGCAGGAGTTCCAGATGGAATAGGTGTGAAGCATGAGGGAAATAGAGGCAATTGAGGATACCCTCTTAAAAAGTCATGGGGCTTCCCTGGTGACGCAGTGGTTGAGAGTCTGCCTGCCGATGCAGGGGATGCAGGTTCATGCCCTGGTCCGGGAGGATCCCACATGCCGCGGAGCGGCTGGGCCCATGAGCCATGGCCGCTGAGCCTGCGCGCCCGGAGCCTGTGCTCTGCAACAGGAGAGGCCACAACAGTGAGAGGCCCAAGTACCGCAAAAAAATAAAAAAGTCATGGCACTCAACAGTGTGCCATAAACCCTTTTTCCCCACCACCTTACCAGTGTTATTTTTTCCCTCTTTGCCAAACTGATAAGCAAAAAATGTTAAATTGTTTTACATTTCTTCATTACTACTGAGGTTGGTGTGTTTTGTGTTTATGTGCCATGTGTGTTTCTGCAATCGTAAAAATAATATATTTAGCTAAAGCTACTTTGTTTTTGATAAACAATAAGGGTGGGTGTCTGTCTTCCCCAATAGAATGTGAGTTTCACAAAAGCAAAAGACAGAAGGACTTCATTTGTTTTAGTCACTATTCGGTTGATGGTACCTAGAATAGTGCCTACCATATAGTGATGATAAAAATTGCTAACCCTTGGATGTTGCAGTACGTGCCAGGCACTGTCCTAAGTGCTTTTTATACAATGACTCATTTATAACAACCCCCTTACAGATGAAGAAACTAAGCTAAAGAGAGGTTAAGTAACATGTCCAAAGTCACACGGCTGGTATGTGGCAGAGCTGGGATTTGAATCCAAACAGTCTGGCTCCAGAGTCCAGCTCTGGACTCACTCACTGTGTTCTAATGCTTTTCGATAGTAAGTGCCAATACAGATTTGAGTATTAATTAGTTAATCTTCCAATCTGTAAAAAGGTGAATAGTAATACATGTTTAATCTTAAGCGTTTGGAAGAGAAAAGTGAAAGCAATTCAATAAATAAAACTAAGCTAAATTAAACAAACTGAATATAGAAATAGAGGATATATTTACTATTCAAGGAAAATCATTTAAAATCCAATTTGTGAGTAAATTAAGAAGAGGGTTAATATAGTATTGCAAATCTAGGATTATGCTTCAAATTCTCAACAAGGAAATCCGTCTGTGGTTAATGACCCAGAGGTGTTAAGTGAGGCTCTAGAATGAACATTAGTCTCCCAGCTGTCTCCTGCCTTTGACAATGCTCAAATCTCCCTGCTAATTAATCTTCCTGAAACATGCTGAACACTCGGCCCATTTTCTTGTTGAAAGAAGTATGGTATGTAGGGGAAATGACTCCTATGTTGGCTTTTGGGAGTGCTGAGTGTGAATCTCAACTCCTCTGGTGACTAGCAGAGTGACTGTGGGAGAATTATTTCCTCTCTGTCACCCTCCATATCTCAGCTATAAATTAGGAAGCATAGGCAGTGGTGAGGACTAAGGCAAGGTGTGCTTAATGGTTAATGTTATGTGTCAACTTGACTGCGCCATGAAGTGCTCCGATATTTGATCAAACATTGTTCTCGGTGTGTCTGTAAAGGTGTTTTTGGATGAGATTAACATCTGAATCCATAGACTGAGTAAAGCTGATTGACCTCCCTAAAGTGGGTGAGCCTCATCTAATCAGTTGAAGGTCTAAATAAAACAAAAAGACTGATCTCCCCTAAGTAAGAAAAAATTATTCGTGCCTGATAGCCTTTGACTGGTAGAGTGGCCTTTTTTCCTGCCTTCAGACTCCAACTGAAACAACTGCTCTGCCTTGGTCTCAGCCTGACAACCTTCAGACTGAAACCATACCATTAGCTCTCCTAGGTCTCCAGTTTGCTGACAAACTCTGCAGATCTTGGGATTTGCCAACCTCTGTATCACCTGAACCCACCCCTTATAATAAAAATAAACGTTGGTTCTGTTTTCTGGAAAACCCTAAATAATACAGTGTGCTATCCATCCCTGAGTGCATGCAGTAGCTGCTTAGCAGATGTGTTTTGTGGCCAGATGTTTCTGGATTTCATTCCTGCCCTGACAGTTTTAGCTGTGTAATTAGGGCAAGTTAAGGTCATTTGTCTATGCCTCAGTTTCCTTATTTTTAAAACAGAAGCAATACATAGTGTTTAAGTCTGTTAAGAAGATTAAATAAGTTACATAAAGCACCCATAAGCTCTCAGTAAATGGCACACACTATTATTATTCCTTTTCATAGGAGTCTGAAACAGGAATGCCTCAAGGGGCCAGAGAAATAATATAAATGAGTGAAGGAGCCTGGGCAAGTTTTTTTCCTCAAATACAAAGCTGCATTTTACAGCAGCATTTCTTGGCTCATTCCTAGTCAAGAACAATTGTTGAAATATTGGCCTTTTTCAGTTCAATAAGCTTTCTATCCCATGTATTTTTCATGTACATAACAGTCATAGAACTTATCATGGTTCACGTCATAATGGGATGCTCAATTACATCCTTTAAGACAGACACATTTTGGTTGCATATTGAATATATTGGTGTTGTATCTCCATCTCATGTTCACCACCTCATTTCCTCTTGGCTTCACCTATATTTGGGATCTGTGACCATTTGTTTCACCCCAGATTCTTCATCAGTGATCATCTCTGCATGGATCCCATTCATTTGCCACCACAGCAATGAATTTCACCGGAGCACAAATCCAACAGCACCTTTACTCATCCCTACGTCACCTGCCTCTCACCTCCAGCCTTAGGATGTCCTTGCTGCTGCAGAGGCAGGAGATGACACAGGACCCATTTGGTATCTGTATATGCCCCATGCACGCCCAAACCAAAGGATGGGGAAGTTGGTGCCCATGGAGACAAGAATTTGACCAAAACGAGATACACTTCACACTCACTAGAACGACTATAATCAAAAAGACAGACAATAACAGGTGTTTCTGAGGTTATGGAGAAACTGAAACCCTCATACACCACCAGTGAGATGCAAAATGGTGCTGCCAGTTTGGAAAACAGTCTGATGGTCCCTCTAACACTTAGAGGAACATAGAGTTACCATAAGATCCAACAATGCCACTCCTAGGTAAACAGCCAAGAGAAATGCAAACATATGCAAACACAAACACTTGTACATAAATGTTCATAGCATCTTATTCATAACAGCCAAATGTGGAAACATCCCAAACGTCCATCAACTGAAGAATGAATAAATAAAATGTGGTATATTCATACAAAGGAATATTACTCAGAAACGAAGTACTGATACATTCTACAACATGAATGAACCTTAGAAACATTATGCTAAGTAAAAGAAGTCAGTTACAAAGAACCACATATTATGATATTCCATTTATACAAAGTGTACAGAACATGCAAATCTATAAAAACAGAAAATTAGTGATCACCTAGGGCTAGGGGTATTGAGAGGATTAGGGGGTAATGGCTAAAGGATGCAGGTTTTTCTTGGGGGGACAATGAAAATCTTCTAAAATTGATCAAGGTAATAGATTCAGGTTAATACACTATGTTAATATACTAAAAGCCATTGAATTGTATACTTTGTTGGTGAATTATATCTTAGTAAAGCTGTAAAAAAAAAAAAAAAAGAGAATGCATCAACTATGCTAACATTACATAATTTACCTGGTAACTCTCTATGTGACAGTGTTCCTAGCAGGGCTCAGAGAATACTCAGTTCACTAGAGCAATAAGGAATATATTGGTAAGAAGGGCATTGACATAATTGAGAAACTAGTGGCAGGATGTTCTCTGTAAGCCAGTATTAATTGTAGGCGATCAATGGTACTGAGTATCAGTGAGAATGATGGGATTCTAGAATAGCAGAGATCAGGTAGAAGCACTGACATGTTGGAGGTAAGGTGGGTGTAATTATCACAATGATTTAACCTACAGGTATCTGGCAATAGAAAATAGATCATCGTGTTTCTGGAAGCAAGATGAATGGAGAACTACCAAGGTATGGTTCAGGGATGAGAGGTAGAAGGCTGACAGCAGCCACCATAGTGAAAAACAGTTTTTACATCTCAGTTAGCTCACAGGCCCAGAGCCTATTGATTAAAGAGGGGCGGCAGGCTGGGTTCCCGTGAAAAGGGGCGATTTAGTGCCACCATTAAATATGACTGGTCAATAGTCCTCCAGTCCTTCCACATGAGTTGTCTGTGGCCATTTGCCAGGTTATTGCACTGGGGAAAAGGGAATGCCCAGACAGACTTTTCATGAGGACTTTTAGATGTCCTGAGATACTAAGACCAGAAGACCTAAACTGCCATCATGGTCGTCTAGGAGAGTGGGAGCTCATGGAGATCATACCAGAAACAGAATTTTGGCTCTGGTCCTTGCTTGCATATTTAAGATAGATATAATCCTCAGCTGATAAAATCCTCACATTTGTTCACTGGTTTTGTAGGCCAATAAACAGTTCTGGGTTCCTTTGCCTCTGCTTCCCTGGATTTGTACTTATTAATGAAATAGGCTATTGCCTCAGGCTCTGATTTCTATGGAACCCAAGTTAAGATAGGTATACTCTTCATGCCAAGAAAGAAATCTGCTATTTCTTATTTTTTCTTGAAGCATGCTATTCTCTAAATCTTTTACTTTCTCATTTTTGATCATTTTGAGTATAAGAAATATTACATTCCTTCTTAATTCCACTATAAGAAAAAGACAACCCCAAAACAATGATCGATGGCAACGGGCACTTGGGAAACAACAGGAAATGGTACATTTGGGCAAACTTGAAAGCAAGTGCCCATATTGGTAGGAAACAGCCAGGACTGCATTCCCACTGGCTGTGCTCAGCAAAGGGCATGTATCAGCACCTTAGAGCTTTTCACTTTTCTAAAGAGGCCAGAATTCCAGTTTCTAAAGTGGAAACTCGTAAGTGAAACATTTTGACCAGTAGTTTTTTTTTTTTAAAGACACTACAGGCCAAATATATCATATCTCCTGGGTGAATTTGGCCCAATGGTCCACCAATATGAAACTTTGGACTACCTAATAAAGCCCTACTTCTTTAACCTGGGGAGGGGGAGTTTGGGGTACTTACTGGTTCATTGTCAAGTGCCTGGTATAGTGCCCAGCTGTTGTTCAAAAGATAGTTGTTGAATGACAAAATATTATTTAAAACATCTATAAGAATCAATCCACAGAGCTATAATGCCTTAAAAAAAATAAAGCCCACATTTTTTGGCCACAATAATATAGTTGTAGAGTTCTGAAATGGATAAAATTCAGCCTAATTTTTCAGTTAACCTCATGTCTCCATACGTTAGGAACTAGTGGTTCTCAAGCTGAAGCTTTCATCAGAATCGCCTGGAGGGTTTGTTAAACTAAAAATGGTTAGATTCCACCCTCATGGAGTTTCAGATTCCGCAGGTCTGGGGTGGGACCTGGGAACTTGCATATCTAACAATTTCTGAGGGAAGGCTGATACTGCAGGTCTAGGGCCCACACTTTGAAAAGCATTGCTGGAAAATCCTCTTATAATATCTCTTTATATTATAATGGAGCCTTGGCCCTTCCAAAGGGTCCTTGCTGACTTTTGTTACCTCAGAAGACTTCAGCCTTCTCCAGAGCCTCACCAAGTGGCAAGAAACGTGGGTCTTCCAGAGACAGCAGAAGGCCCAAATGAATCCAAGTCAAGCAATGCGATGCTCTGAGACTTCCCTTTCTGGAGGCCTCTTAAAAGCAGCCTATTTCACTCTGCAGCTCTAAGGGCTAAAGCTTTTAGTTGATGCGCCAGGCCCGTCTACCTTCCAGGAGCTTACCCGTAATAGTGGTCAAAGCTCCCGGAGTGGAGCACAGCCCTCCTGCTGAAGCAGGACTGGGCCTGTGGTGACTGCTGCAGAAGCCCCCACCCTGTGCATCTCGATTGTGGTCCTGTGCCCACAACAGATAGGAAGCACACACCTGTTTCCATCCAGAATGTCTACTATACTCACTCTTCTAAATAAGCCAGGCTCTGCCCATAGGCAAACTCCTTTCTTTCCAAGTTCCTTGACAAGCATCAAAAAATTGCAAATCCAGTCTTCATGGTAGGTGAAGGTATGGAGAGCATGAAGGTACAATACTGCATCTGTTATGTTGCTGGCAGAAGGAATGCAGATGTGGACATGGATGCTGGGAAATGTACCACAGGAAGATTGCTGAGAGGGAGTAACTGGATTTTAGAATGTCATTTTTCCACAGGTCACTTACAGGTCCTATGCACTTAAACTCTCCGCAGCCTCAGGAACAAAAAAATAAATAAACAAAAGGAAGGGAAAGAGTATTAAACAACATTTTTAAAGAAATTTTTATAACTCAGAGTAAAAGAACAAAAAAAAAGTAGCAAGATAAACATCTGTTCTGATATAAATCCCCCAGGAGTAATACTTAAGATTCTGAAAATATACATTCTTAGGGGCCCAATAAATATAATTAGTACTAAGTCCAGAAGAATACCAGAAAACATGAAAGACATGTAAAATAAGAACATAAATTCAACATGGAAACTGTAAAAGTAAATGAAACCTAGGATTAATAATCAAGGTATGATTTTTCAAAATCTAGAATTTTTGAAAGAATGGAGGTTATGAATTAAAATAGCTATCACTGTCTCAAGTTAAACAAACATAAAGTAACTGACAAGTAATTACTAAAATACTTAAATTTTAGAAATGCTTAAATTTTAAGAATAAAGATTGCACAATTTTAACTGAGCCACAATTAAAATTTCTTCGGGTTTCTTTACGGCTAACCCAAGATAAAGGAGTCAGAGCTTTAGAATTCTTAAAGAAAAAGATCAGTCTAAGAATGCAGTACACAGCCAACCTCTGAATCATAGGTAAAGACAAAATTTTCAAATGTTCAATCTTCTACAAAACCTCCTGAGCACCCTCTCTGTAGAGGTCGTCACATGGGCTGTTAACCATCTCACCAAACTCTGGAGTAGGGGTACAAGAAGGAAGCCTTGAATGAGAAAGTTGATACAGAAAATGATGTTCAGTATCCAGTAAAGCCCACTCTCCCCTTTTTTCTTTTTAAAAATAAGCAATGTTAATAGGAAAAGGGAGTGAGTCAATACTGATAAGCATAAATATGTAAGGAAAAAAGTAGAGGAGCGTGATATTGCTGAGACACCTAACTAATTGGAGTGATTGTTTAAACAAAAGTAGAACAAAATAAATCAAAAATAATGAAGGCGGGCTTCCCAGGTGGCGCAGTGGTTGAGAGTCCGCCTGCCAATGCAGACGACACGGGTTCGTGGCCTGATCCGGGAGGATCCCACATGCCGCGGAGCAGCTGGGCCCATGAGCCACAGCCGCTGAGATCTGCGCGTCCGGAGTCTGTCTCCACAACGGGAGAGGCCACAGTGAGAGGCCCGCGTACCGCAAAAAAAAAAAAAAAGATAATAATAATGACGGCATAAGAACCTCAGATGAAGCGAATGATAAATAGAAGAAAGCAGAAGGGGTCAGAAAGCACAAAAATGTGTCATCCTCCACAAAGGAGTGACCAAAGTAATTATGTTTAAATGGACAGATCTAAATTAATAATTAGAATACTAAACATTTGCTAAAAATAATTGTGACCAATTTTACAGTAATAAATTAATGACTACTGCAACTGAGAATGTTTATGACCTGTTTTAAAGTAATCATAAGTGATGGTAAGTATAGGATGATTAACTTTTAAATTATGCTAACATGAAAAAGAATATACTACAGTCCATTTATCCAAATTTATAATATAAAGAAAAATGGAAGTTCTACCTTTAAAAACTTAAAATAGAAAGACAGAGGACAGAACAACTAAAATAAAGAAAATAAAATTACTTAGCTCACTCATCAAAAGACATACTACTTGATTATTTAAATCCATGTATGAATTTAGAGAAACACAAAAAGCACAAAGGTACTGAAGGATTTAAACTATAATATGGGCAAATATTATTAATAATCTTTTGCAATACAAAAGAAGATCATCATGTTATGATAGCAGATATGTTAATTACAAAGACATGTTTTTTTAAAAAGTTTTGTATGTATCTAATAATTTACATCCAAAAAATACGTACAGACAGAAGAAAAAATGTTAAAAAGAGGAGAATTAACAAAAATCATATTGTACTTAGACATTTCCATTTTTATAAATATATGAAATCTAAATTTTAATTAATATTTTAACTGTCAAATGTAACGCAACAAAACTTTAAAAGACAAACACCAAAACCAAGTACTTATTCCCTCAGAAATGCAACTATGACTCAATATTTTTAAACCTTACAAAATAACCACATCAAAAATCTTTTAGACAAAACTCATTTGTTCAGCAGGTGCTAAAATATGCCAATTTTATTCTCAACGGTGTACTCAAACCAAAGAACAAAGCAGAGTCCACCACTACCATTTTTATTTTACTATCACATTGGAGATTTTAACTAATGCAAAATGTTAGGACAAATAAGATGAATATGTATTAGAAAGGGAGAGACAAATTAATGGTTGAAGAAGACATGATTTAAACACGTATTAGTCAGAGTTCTCCAGAGAAACAGAACCAATAGGTGTGTCTAGATACATATAAGAGCAGATTTATCACAGGAATTGGCTCATGCAGTTATGGAGCCAAAAAATCATGAGCAAACCCACTATAAGTCATTTAAAGATTTAGGTAAGAGAGAAGTTCAAAATAAATTCTGAAAGCGCAATATCACTCCTTTGTTACTGGCAATAACTAGTTAAATAATACATCATTTTTAGAGAAAGATATATCCAGATCCTATTAACTATATACACTACCAAACGTGAGGTAGATAGCTAGTGGGAAGCAGCCGCATAGCACAGGGAGATCAGCTCGGTGCTTTGTGACCACCTAGAGGGGTGGGATAGGGAGGGTGGGAGGGAGGGAGACGCAAGAGGGAAGAGATACGGGAACATATGTATATGTATAACGGATTCCCTTTGTTATAAAGCAGAAACTAACACACCATTGTAAAGCAATTATACCCCAATAAAGATGTTAAAATAAAAAAAAGAATAAACTTGAAAGAAATTTGGGGAGTTTATTTTAAAATCTAAATATTACTGTATTTTTAAATTTTAAATATATAAAGAGATTTATCATCCAAGTATACAGTATTAAAAAATTACAAAAATTGATTTTCCTGCCCATGTCATTTTGTCACTGAACGCAGTATCAGTATGGAACTTGAGAAAATGCTGGTATTTTACAAGGAAAAATAAACATGTGAGAATGACAAAAAATCTGAAAAAAAGAACAATATGGGTATTTACCTCTATTATTCATTAAAACCTATCATAAAGAAATTATCATTAAAATAGAGGGGTACTTAAGCAAAATAAAAACCATTTGATAAAACAAGAGTCGAGAAATAGACCCAACTCTTTATAAAAACTCAATATGTGATAAAGTAAGCACTCTGAAATTGTCATAAAATAATTTTTAATAAGTGATTTGAAATTCAGACATTTAAGTATTTTACAGGGAAATGTATTGGAGATGTCTTAAAGCATATGCCAAAATAAACTGCAGATGGGATTAAAGAGTTTAATGGAAAACGATATACAAACTAGATGGAGAATTGTTACTAAAGCTCACCACCACCACCACTACCAGGTTAAAGAGACTTAAAAGCTATTGACAAGATCAATTTTTACATAACAAAAAGTGGTAGATTATACAAATGGCCACAGTTCTTTCAACAGGTGGAGCCTATTTCTCCACTCCATGAATTTGGGCTTGCTTTGAAACTTGCTTTGGCCAGTTGGACCTCAAGATGCCTTACCTACAAGCTTTCACTCTTGCTTTTGGAATCCCTGCTCCTGCTGCCATGTGAGCAAGCCCAGCCTAGCCTGCTGGATGATTGGACACCACGTGGAGCAGAGACAAGCCATCTCAGCTGAAACACCTTAGACCAGCCAATTCCCAGTTGACCAGGCTGCTACCAGCAAATGCCTGAGCAGACTCAGTCAGCCACCCAGCTGAGTCAGCCCAAACAGCTGACACATGAACTAATAAGTGTCTGTCTCTTAAACTACTAAGTGTTGAGGTAGTCTATTACACAACAATAAAAACTGATATTCTTAATACGTAGTTGTTCTCAAAAGTAAGAATTATCAGCAAGGCAACCCTGAGAGACAGATGAATTTATTATACAGAGAAAAGATCACTCAGAATATGTGCAAGAATCCTCAGGAGAAGATTATCTCAAAGGTGGAAAAGGTATGGTTCACACCCAGAGGGGGAAAGCCAAGATCAGGGAAAAGGGGTGGAACAACTGATTATAGGATTAGTTGGGGTACTAACAGGACAATAGAGGGCCAGTTGACCTCTGCATATTGTCCCTAATCCCAGAGGCCAGTTAGTAGCAAAAAAGAATGAATGATTCCTGATAGCAGCCATGTTTAGGGCAGAGGGCTTGAGCAATACCCCCACATGGCTAGTTTTGCCCAGAAGTAACAGAGAGCATCCAAGACCAGAACAGGTGCCCAGCAACCCAGGTGCCCTGCCCAGCAGCAACCTCATCAATCCTCACTCTCCCTGAAGACAATGTGAACAAGGCACAACTACAACTACTCTGCCCACATTCTCAGTAAACTTCTGTAGGGAGAGGAAATGTTCTGTCTGGCAGAGAACCTCTAGCTGTTCTGAGGGCTTTTCATGTACTATCTCATTTAATCCTCACAAGAAATATATGAATATGGCGCTATTTGTAATTCCTCCTATTTAAGGTGAGAAAATCAAGGCATGGAGAGATATGCTTAATGTAATTACAGAGTAAAATTTATAATTTTAGAATAATTAATAATATCAGAGTCATAAAGATGAATATTACATATAAGAAACAGGAAAAGATCATTTTAAATAAAAATGCCAAGTGGAGATGTTAGAAAAGAAAATTGTTGAAACAAAAATTCAGTGTTTGCTGGCACAGATGAGGAGCAAATGAGTGAGCTGAATTGGGCCTAAAGATTTGCCTATAATGGAAAAGCAAATAGAGTTGTTTCAGGAAAAAAAAAAAGTTAAGCTATGAAGACTAGATCCAGAATTTCCAATGTCACTGGGACAATAAGGCGATAGAGAGTAGGCACTATCTTATGAAATAATTGCTAAAATTCCCCCAAACTAAATAAAACAAGAGTTCTCACATTAAAGTAGTCTATCAAGTTCTGAACAGGATAAATTTTATAGACAAAACATTGACCTATCACAATGAAATTTCAGAATAGGGAAGAAGAGTTTGAAAATTAAAGAGAACCATTAGATGAGGACTCTAAAGAAACCAAACTCATAGAAACAGAGATCAGATTGGTGGTTCCCAGAGGCCAGTCGTAGAGGATGGGGGAACTGAATGAAGGTGGTCAAAAGGTACAAACTTGCCATTTTAAGTTCTAGGGATGTAATGTCCAGCTTGACTACAGTTAATGATACACACTGTATATTTGAACGTTGCTAAGGGAGTAGATCTTAAAAGTTCTCATCACAAGAAAAAATCTGTAACTATATGAGGTGAGGGATGTTAACTAAACTTATTGTGGTCATCATTTTGCAATATATACATATATCAAATCATTATGTTGTACAGTTTAAACGTATACAATGTTGTATGTCAAGTATATCTCAATAAAACTGGGTGAACAAAGAAAAGAAGGAAAGACTCAAATCAATGATCTAAACTTCTATCTTATGAAAGTACAAAAGGAAAACTGAATTAAGCCCAAAGTAAGCAAAATAAAGATAAGAACAGAAATTAGTGAAATAGAACACAGAAAAACAATAGAGATATATCAATGAAACCAAAAGCTGGCTCTCTAAAAAGATTAATAACTGACAAAACCTCTAGACATATTGATCAGGAAAAGGGTGACAGCACTAGAGATCATACAGACATTCAAAGGATAATCTTAAAATATTAACTTGACAAATTAGATGAAATGGACAAATTTCTTGAAAAACACTGATTACCAAAACTGATACAAGAAGAAATAGAAAGTCTGAATGGTCCTCTCTTTGTTTAAATGATCAAATTTCTCAGTTAAAAGCCTTCTCAAAAAGAAAAGTCCATGCCCAGATAGCTTCACTGGCAAATTCTACCACACATTTGGAAGAAGTAATACCAATTATATATGAACTCTTTCAAAAAATAGAAAAGGAGAGACGATTTCCCAATTCATTTTATGAGGCCAGCATTACCCTGATAGCAAAAATTGAGATATTACAAGAAAACCATATACGAATATCCCTCATGAACATAAACACAAAACTTCTTAACAGAAATGAGAGTAGGCATGTGACTTAGACCGTGACAACAGGATGCTGCCCTCCAGGACTTTAATTCTGACAAGAGTGACATAATAATGCTGGGATAATTAGAGGCTATCCATCCAACTGCAGAGAAATTACAGAGACAGCAACTGCCCAACCACATGCTGATGATGACTCTCCAACCAGATTACCCCTAGAGGAAGACATTGGCTGTTCTCTGTTGCCATTTCCCTTGGTTCTGCCCATTGTTTAATTTGACATTCTAGCTTTTGATCAATTCTGCAAATTAACCAAAGGTCTTTCAATAAATACACTTCTGCTAAATTTAGCAACCAAGAACCTGAACAATAAATTCATCCCTGCTACAGTTCTCAAAACCAAGAACCTGGAGCTCTGCAGAAATCGGTGTCTGGGAGTAATGTGCACAGACCCTCAAGGACATGGAAGGAATTCAGGTTTGGACATCTGACCTCACTGAGATGAAGCCTGTGAAAATTCCTTTAGTACTTGGGGATAGTAATCTAGCATAAGAGCTAATTAAACGATCTCCTATGGTCATCAGAAATGAGGAACTCATTGAATGTAAGGCATGGAGGAGACTGTTCAAAAATATTTCCAGGGCTCCCTCTCTCCATCTCTCAGCCCTCAGCTTCAAGATTATGATCTATTCATATATATTTACAGAGAGCCATAATCAGCTCGAGTTTTGCAGGGGTTTGAAACGCCAAATGACTGAAAAAATGAGTCTGTCTCTCTCTCTCTCTCTCTCTCTCTCTCTCTCTCTCTCTCTCTCTCTCTCTCTCTGTCCACCCCTCCCTCATACTAGCATTTATACAAATCCCTGTCAAAAAAGACTCTAGTCGTGCTTGGGACATATGATCATCTACAGATCATCACAGTGTCCATAGACACATGTTATTCTGATTGGTCATACTGTATCTCGTGCCCATACCCATGGCAGAGAAGACAGGGTCTTTTGATTGGCAGCCCTACTAATTCATATGGGGTGGGTTTAAAATTGTTCCTGAAATGAAGGGATGTGGGACAGACAAAAAGGTTACAGTTGACCATCACAGAGAGAAAGGGCAGAGATGAAGAAGAGATAGGAGCTGGTCTACTGAGCAGAGTTCCCTTTGAGAAGGTTGAAGGAGGGCACTAAATAGTAAAAGGGGAGGAGCTAACTTTAGATCAGAGGAGGGATGCATGCTCTTTTGTAATCTATATAGGTACTAAGCCCCCTCACACTCTTAACTAATTAAAGTTAATAATATCTATAACATAACTAAGAGTACAAGGGCCTTGTGTCCTTCAAAATAAACCATTTTAAGCATCTAGCATCTTGGCAACTTGCACACTTGTTGATCAGCAGTTAATGTGAAAATTATGAATATTACTAACAAAATCTGTCATCACTGAACGTGAACCCATGTGATCTCCTGTGGCACACTCGTTTATTTACCTTGAGTAATCCTATGTGCCAGGATACAATCAAATAGGATTTATAGATTAGAGGCCACATGCACAGGGGTTAAGGATGCAGATTTGGAAACAAGCAGACCTGAGTTTCTGCCCAGGTCTGCTTGTGTTTCCACACAGGTGGCAGCTGGAACCACTTACCACCTATGTGACCCTAGGAAAGTTACTTAGTGTTTAATTTATATAAAATGGTCCACAGAGAGCCTAGAAGGGGGTAAGTTCTCAATGATAAGTGCTATCTGTTGTTAGTACCGTGGTCCTACAACTTTGGAGCCAGTTCATTTAATACATCCCTCAGCTTCCCATCATTCTGATTCTTATCGAATTCCAGTTGGAATTAGTGAGGTTTCACTGTCCATTATACAGTATAATGTATAAATATTGAAAACAGCTTCACGTAAGTAACCCATCACTATGCCTTTTTTTTTTTAAGCAAAAAATCCTCTAGATTTCCCCACCCCAGAAAATCCTTCCCAGCCAGCCCCTTTAAGAACCGTAGTCGAGAATCCCTCACAACCCTCAGATTTCCTCACTATACTGAAAGAATTCAACCATATGTCTGTTGTCCAGTCGAAAACTTGGTAGTTCCCACTTCTGAGAGCATGTTTTCTAAACATCTCTGGTAAATGGAGATTTTGACTTTATGCCCGGGACACCCTGAGAGCTGCTCCTACAGAAAAAACTAATAGGGTAATAAATCCCAAGTCCTTTTTTTCCCACTCCGAACAAGAGTTGTTTTAGTTAAAACGGCCTTCGCTTTCCTCTGGACGCTGCCTTCGCCCTCGTCAGACCATTGTGTTTAATACAGGACTTTTGACTCAGCCATCATTACTCACACTTTACTGATTTTACTTTAAACACTGTTGGCTAAAACGACAATTTATCACAACTGTTTTGCCTAGCAGTGGGGGGATAATTTATTTCCCCGTTGAAGGGTTCGATATTTATTAGCACGGCGGCGGGCTGCTCAGCAGAGATGCACGCTCCAGGGGATGCGCTGCGGGTCCAGCCTCAGGCTTGCTCCATCCTCTGCTCCAGCCCACCCGCTCCTCCCGGACAGGACCCGCCGGCGCCCCAGGGCACAGAGGACCGTAACTCTTGGGAAGAGGAAGTAGGATGCTCCCATCCACCCAGGAAGCTGGACCCGCAGCTGTGGCAGGAGGGGCGAGGAAAGCGCTCAAAATCTCAGAGCGCCCAAGAGCCTGGAGACTGAGGACTGAGCCCAGAAACGCAGGCATCCGCGGAGGAGGACTCGCTGGAGGGTGGCCACCGGACCCCCCCAGCCGAAGAGATGGCAAAGAGATCGTCAGGTAAGGCGGGGCCTCCTGAGAAGTGGAGAGCCCCAGGCCTCTAAGGCCGGTGGGAAACAAACCCTATGCCACGCAGGCAGGCAGGATCTCGGCGGTGCAATCACAGGGCTTGGCAAGGGCAGGATTCTAGTAATAGTTTATTGTAGCAGCAAATGAGTAACTGAAGTAAAAGGGAAGCAACTTGGGTTTACTGTGTGCCTACTGTGCGCCTCGCACTGTGCTAGGCTTACATGCATCATTTTATCTTGGCAGTAATCCCAAGGATGGTGATAATAATGACGACGATGCCTAAGGATGAGTGTTTGTGTTCAACGGGCTCTGGAAGTTTATATAAATTGCCTACTTTTCCACAGCTAGTATGTGGGAGAGCCAGGGCACACACCCAGATCTGTCTGACCAAAAGACCATGCCCTGCTGATGCCCCATACCTCTTCCCCGCTGAACGGAAGGCTCTGGAAAGCTCGCCCCGAGGGCCTCAGTGCAGGGCCTGGAGTTCCCACCACCAGAGCCACCCCTTGACTTAGGGCATTATCTCTAACAGAAGTAGGTTATCTGGGAGACATGGCTATAAAATCCATTAGAATTTAGGCCACATTAGTCCGAACTTACTGGACACTTTTTTCTTCTCCAGAATATCGGGAATGAGACGTGGCACAGGTAAACCCTGATGTTTCAAGTTGAGCGCACTCCTGGGGGTGAAAGTGTGGTGACTGTCTTATTGAATGCTGTTGGGAGTGCAGGGGGAACCTGCCCAATACAGGAGTGGGAGCACGTGAACACATACCTGGAGGAGGAAAAAATGGAAGAAAAATGTCAGTGGACTAAAAAAGGACATCAGACCATAACGTTTCATGCCTCTATCACGGCGGAAGCACCGAGCTTCGAGTGCTGGGAGATTCATAGTCTTAGAAGTTTCCTAACATTCATGCCGTGCTAGGTACTGTATTGGAACAAAGTTTACAAAACTAGATTAGATATAAGCCCCCATCCCAAGAGCTTGTTGTCTATTTCCCCTGAGACTTTGAGGAAATTCCTAGGATGTCAGAAAAAAAAAAATCATAAAAGAGACTTGGGGGAAAAAAAAGTGGGGAGCACTTTAGGAAAGGAAGCAGGGGGCATGAAGATAAAGTCCCGTTCCTCCTGGCCCTCTGTGGAGACCCCCATGAGAGTAGCACCTGCCCAGGTAAAGGTAAAGCCTACCCACCCAGAGCAGCCTTGTCGTTAAGAGGGAGGCTTTCAGACTCAGTCTGTCCTCAGGCCCACTGACTTCCTCATTCCCTAAGAGCCCCTCTGGAGGGGATGAAGGGTGGGTGGGGGAGAGGGAATCTCACTCCCCTTCACAGCCTGTGTGGGACCTGACACCGGCACTAATACCTGGATGGAACCACCCCTCTCGGTGTTTCAGTCCCACTTTCTCTGTTGCTATTCCTGCTGCGTAGCCCTTCCTGTCTGCCCCTCACCCAACCAAAGCACACTGCAGCCTGGATTACATAACATCATCATCAAGAAATGAGGTAGGGAAACATGCCTCCACTTGAGATGAAACTCCTCAGAAAACAAATTCCCTGAGGGGGAAACTCAGCTGTGAGAACTTCAGACGAGGCTTATTTAGGGCTCCCAGGGGAGCAGAGACATTAGTCTGAAGGCCAAGCAATGGGTAGTGTCCAAGTGCCGCCATGATTGCATCACCGTCGAGAGATGTTGCGGCCTGGCTTCACCCAGCTTGACCAGCAGTTCATCAGGGCCCTGGCTCCCAGGCCACCCCCTCTAGCAAATCACAAAAGGGCCCAGCTCATTGTTTTGTTGAGTCCACCATGAAACAAAATTCTTTCCAGAGACTTGATTAACCTTCTTAAAACTCATAAAAGTCAAAGTATTTCAGCCTGTTTGAATGTCTCCATGTTCTTACAGGTATTTGCGGTTGAGGGCATTTTTGCTGTCAGTTTTCAGTTAGTAAAGAGACATGGCAAAAAGAAAAGGAGGGCCAGTTAGAATTCAAAAGCATTGCTTCTTCGAACCCTGTGAAAGACTGTGACACGTGAGTGCCTGGACCCAAGGAACGGGGTGAGGTAAAGAGGACATCTCCATCCTTTTCATGTTCCAAGATCATATCAACTGGCTTGTGGGATGCATGTCATACAATTATGTGACATAAGATGAGCCATTTTATTCTTGTCACAAACTGAAAATCTTGCTGATGCATGGCCGTATTTATTAGGACCATTTCTATTTCATGGCTTGTGTGTGGTCATGGACTGTATGTTATCCATAAATGATGGAAAGTTGACCCAAGTGTGCCCTGGGTTCATTGAACAGTTCAGTAGCGTCCAACAGAGCCATGGCGTTTTTGCCAGAGCTCTCTCCCCAAACCCCCTCCTGCCTTAATTGTAAAACCCATGTGCATTTTAGCAAAAATCTCATCCATCTGTTTCTGATTCATTTACACTTAACTCATCAAGTCTCCTCTCAGGGCTGTCATGTCCCACAGGTTCTGCACTGGTGTGCCATGTCGAACACTTCTTCCCGGACTATCAAGAAGTCTGGTTTAGCCAAGTGATGACATGCTCCACTCCCCGGGCTTGAAGGAATGCAGTGAGCAGGGCACGGGTGAGAAGGAAGACATTCCAAATTCCAAACCCTCAGGAGCTTCAGTCCACTGCAGGCTTGGCAAAATGTCTCCTCTCATTCACAGTGCTGGCTTGATTGAGCTGTTATTGTTATGATGTGCAAATGAAAACGTGTGTGTTTGTGAGTGTGTGTGTGTGTGTGTGTGTGTGTGGACATTGGCTGTGATTAAACATGTCTTGTGGCATTAATTCAGACTATGGGTGGGCTTCTTTTCTCTGTAATCAGACCAACTGGCTGACTTCGAGAGTGAGGAACTGGACTGAATTCCTCTTATGACTTCCACTGTGCTGCGTTTTATCCACCTGTCAACCAGGAACAGAAAAATGAGAAGCAAGAGCTCTCAGAAACAGGAGGAAGAACTCCAGTTCTGGGAGTTCTCCCAGCATTCTCCTGTCCAGGCAGATTTATTCCCAGATGAGGCAAGGGCACACAGATGACCACAGGGTGAATCCACTCTCAGCACAGTAACAGGAGTCATCACCAGCACTGCAGCTGTGCTGGATACAGCATCATGCCAGTCCACCCAGAACCTCCCCAGATGGAAGCCATGAAAAAGACAGGACCACCTAAGGCTGCCCCACAGCCTGGGTAAGAGTTGCCATGTCAAATGGTAAATGCTCTCCCCTACCTGTTCCTCAGGAGACAGAGAGGCCATTGACATCTAAACTCTATCAAACACAAAACTTGCTTTAAAAACAAAGTCTATTGAAATCTTAGTTATCCGGCATTCTGCAACTTACAGTATGCAGGGCAATGGCTTCAATTGGTATCAATACTATTTTCTGTTTAGGAAATTTTCTTTTCCTATAAACATAGATTATCTTATTTCTTCATAGTTTTTTAGTAAGTCATGTACCATGTAGAAAATTGAACACAAAGTTACATTTGTGGAGTGTTGTGGAGTATTTGGACTTACACGTTAGAGTTCCTAAGGAAAAGACTGCTAGAAATCAAGTGCAACACTATCTGCTAACTTAATAAACAGATGCTGGGGTTAAATAAGGAAAACAACTTCCTTCTGGAAACAGTTCTCAACTGTGATGTAGTAGAATGCTCGTGTATCACAATCGGCTGTGAGATGCGTTGCAAGTGACCTGTTGCTAAAAATAGTTAAAGTACTGACGTCTGTGAATGATTCATTTTTAAATAAAACTTAGAAGTAGCCTTGAGGTTATCCCTAAGGTCATGTCACTTTAAATCACCACATTCCCAGATAAATTTTATTGAGTTGGAGAGAAAGTGTTCGTGTTACCTCGAGGACCCCTGGAATCGAGAGACACAAGGGTTACACTCCTGGGAATGTGTCCTGCGTGTAAACATCATCCATCACACATGCTGTGGCAGCCAACAGTTGGATATCACTCTGGTCACAGTCTCGGTACACGTCATGGTCAGAATTGTATGGCTCTTTGTTACTTGTTAACGTATAGGTATTCCATTCCACTGTTCTTTTTTAGCCCTGAACATTATGTAAAGCACGCTTACACACAGAAAGGGATATTCAAGAGTTTTAGTGGCCAAAGCAGTGTTCCTACACAGCATGATCTTATAGTAAAGCAGACTTAATGAACAGCACTGCCATTAATTTTATTTTCCGCTCTCTATTTCTCTCTCCCTCCCTGAGTCTCTGTGTGTGTGTGTGTGTGTGTGTGTGTGTGTGTGTGTGTGTGTGTGCGCGCGCGCGTGCGCACGCACGTGGTTGATTGGTTGCTTAGTGTAGAAAAAGAGTTTCTGGTTCTGTGAACCAAAGGCACAACTGTGTCTCAGATCCGCCCTAGATGGAGTGCTAATGATGTCAGTGTCATGGCTCTGTGTTCAGTCTGGGTACTGAGATTATTCCACTTTATAATATGCCACAGCCATAGCCTGCAGGCCCTTAAGCCTCAGTCCTATCCCACCCTTTAGCCTGTATCTCCCAAATACATGCTATGTTCACAATCTAGACCGAAAGATCAAACCTGACAATTGGTATGGATCACTGGGAACTCAATGCTGCTCAAACTCTTACTTGTAATCAAAAACACCTACTACCAACAAGATAAAGGAAAGCTCTCTGCAGCAGCATGTCAATAATTCCCAGGCTCTAGAGAGCTATGTAAATCCACATTGTAGACCCAGGTTATACTATGCACCCAGACGAGGAAAGGGATCATACAAGTTTTCTAGGCCATTTCATCTGTTTCTTCCTCCCGCATGCACTCATCACCTCAGTTCTCTACTGCTGTCTGACTTGGATACAGAGGCTGTACTTTTAGATTTGGGCAAATCCTTGGGCAATATCCACTAGACAGTAGGAACTCTGAAATCTACTATTCCTCTTTTCACCTACAACCATTAGTAAAGAAAAATACAGGGTAAGGTTGACTAAGAGTCCCAAATGTGTCAATCAGCTATTTAATGTAAATTTTCCTTTGTCTTTCATGTCCCCTATTCTTCCTTCTCATACTCATCTATCACCTTAACCATCAACTACCACCTCCTTCTCTCTCTCCCATGTTATTACCAGTTTTATGGTTTATCAGTCCAGAGGCTTTCAGGTGCTAGTAGCAGAAATCCAGCTGGCTAAAACATCAAAGAATTATGTTGACTGAAAACCTAGAGGTAGAGAGGTTCTGTTCATGATACATTCAGGGCTCCATTTTCTGTGAGCCTCTTCCCTCTTCCACCTGTTAGCTTTATCCTGAATCTCACCTCCCCTCCAGCCATAAGATGTCAGCCAGCAGCAAGAGGTATGAAACATCCTCCCTTATTTATACCCCTTGAAAGAAGAAGCTGACTTCTGTCCCGCTCTCTTAAGGACAAGGGAAAACTTTCCTTGAAGTTTCCAGCAACTCTCTCCTATACGAGAATTAGGTCATATGCCAATTCACAAAGCACTCATTGACAAGTAGGTTAGCTTCCTTTGATTGGCCAGGATTAATCGGGTCTCACTTCTGAAGATGGAAATGGGATAACTTCCCCCTAAATCATATGAACCAAACTGAGATATCATTGTGAATAAAGCAGAGAGTGGATGCTGAGTATAGGCAATCAACACAGTCCACTAGAGATGTTCGGTATTTTCCATACTAAGTTCTGCATCAATTTCCTTTATCTGTTTAGATGATACATTGATGTAACTAATTAATGAGAATTAATTAATTGTGAAGCTCTACTCTCTTTTCTTTTGGGATTCAAGGAGAATCCAGAGGGCTTTGTTTGACCAGTGGACACCACATCTGAAAGGTATTGTGGTCCTTTGGGTTCATTCCCCTCCCATTGGGCAGCAGTTACATAATGAAGTAACAACCAAGTCTGAAGCTTGCCCGAACTTAAGCTCCCTTCCTAGAGAAGTGGCCAACCCTACATTCCCATGTCGCAAGGCACTCAGGCCTCTGCATGCAAACTCCTCACTCCTGGTATTTCAAAGTGCTGGCCGTTCCTCAGATGGGGGAGGCAACTGGGCAGGGCACAGGCACATGGCTCACATTTTCCTGCTCGTGATAATCTTTCCATTGACTCAAGTAGCAGCTGCTTTATGGAGGGCCATGTTTGCTTACGATGACACAGACTATTTCCAAACTCTGGAGTGGTCATCTTCAGATCAGCCAGAGTGATATAATCTCTTTGGAATCAGACTTCTGTTGCCCTGACTGCCCTTATGATGCTAAAATAGGACCTAGGGTTGAAGAACCATTCAGTAACATGTAGACATAGCAGTTTCTTCCAAGCAAAAGAAGAAAGGAACCAAAATTGTTATCACTGATCCTTTGGCATTGGCTGGTCCAGGGTTGTCCTTACTCAGCTAAGTCATTCCTATGTTCATATCCTGTAAGGTTCCAAAACCTCTCCTCCCTCACCTCAGCCTGGGCCCCTCTACAGGTTCAAGTCTGTCCTCTGAACCCTTCCTGCCTTATTCACAACTCTACCTTGACTACCCTAATCTACCACCTCAGTCAACTCCAACCTTCCTTCCTTTACTCTGCAAAAAAAAAAAAAAAAAAGTATATCAGTGTTACTGTTCTTGGATTCCTGACTTTCATGTGAGCAAGTCCTAGTTCTAGCTCTGCTATTTCAATCTGAAATTATGTCCAGAGTACACTGGTTTGTACAATTGAAATTGCCACACAGAGCGAATATAAATGTGCCTCCATCAGTTACTATGTGAACTTAAGCACATTTTTTACCTCGCATCACCTAGTCATTCTGTATTTATCAAGGGTCACCTATGTGACTAGCACTGTACTAAGCTCTAAGACAGTTCCTACATCTATAAAAAGGAGCATAAATAATAAAACATAAAAAAAATGTAAGGGTTAAATGAGATAATACATGCCAGATGCATAGGAAACATTCATCAATGGTGGCCAGTTCACCTATGATCATTAATGAGAAAGCACCCGGTCCATCTGCAACTCCCCACAATACGATCCTCAGAAGGAATTCCGGAATTCCTCAGTCTCTTCTGCATTCATTCCCATTTGTCACCCTCCCCGGATATCCTCCACCTATAGATTGGGCAGCTACTTAAAATGGGTCTGCTGGAGATGTCAACCCAACTGTGCCCCTACACATGGTGCTTGCTGCAGGCTAGGGTGGCTGGGCCTGCTCCTGATAGGAGACAGTCACAAGACGCAAGGCTCAGCCAGCCCCAGGCTCAAATCTCCAGTGCGTGTCCCTGGTCTGCCCTGGAGTGTGAGTGGTGCACCTGTGTAAAGGGCGCACATGTCCTTAGCCGTAAGTGTTGCATGGCTGTTATAAACTATGAGGTCTGGTAACACCAACAACAGCTTATCTGGTTTCAAATGGACCACTTTCTTCCAGATTTCCAGATGCTCTTTTCTCTTTCTCTCTCTCGGCCCCGTTTTATCCCTGTCTGCATTTTAAAGTGCGCCAGGTTACTTACTGCAGCCTAACAATTTGAAATTAAGTTGAGTAAAACTTCAGAAGGGAAGAACCAGCTGAAAGTTTCTATTTAAGGAGAAACAGGAGTGGAAACTTACCACATGCCTCCCTGTGCCATGTGGTTCTCACAGACCATTCATGGCATATGGAGAGACCAAAGGAAGGGGGCTCAATGCAACCCAACTTACGGGAAAAAAATGGATGAAAGGGGCTGGCTTAACATCATCACAAATTTACAACTTATTTGAAGCTCCTTGAGGGAAAGGTGTACATTTGTCAGTATAGAAGATCTATTCCGTTAACAAAAAATAAACCATTAAAAGGGTCTGCTTACTAAAAACCACAGATGATCTCTTGACTGCAAGGAAAATTCCCTTCTCCTGAGACAAAATCTGGGCAACACCAGCCCTGATTGAAGTGTTACTACTAAGAGAGAGAACTTGGGTAGGTGACTCTTCCTTGACTTATCTTTTCCTTTGTGAAACAGAAATAAAATTACAGCACCACCTCTAGCCCATCACAGTGTTTGAGAGACTTCTTTTGTGCTTCTTGAGAAAATTCTTAAGATGTCTGGTTAGATCAGCATAAGCCTTGGAAGGAATTTCATGGAGAATTCACCCAACTGGGAAGTTATTCTTCCTGTTAAATGATTGCTACTCATTGGCAGAGGGCCAATGGATGTCGACAAGAAATCAGGAGCTTGAGCACCTCTGCCTGGAGTGGTGGTGACATGAGGCAATCAGTGTCAGCAGTAGAGTTGGGAAGAACATCGTAAGACGTTGGGGGAAAAGGAGCAGGGATGGGGATTTGTGTTAAAGGGATGGGAGAATGTGATTTGCTGAATTCCACTGGGCTTCTCTGCTCCTTAAGATACACAGGGAAAATTAAGCCACCCAGTCAGTAATGCACTGTTACTACAGCCCTAGGAAAAAACTAACACAGATTTTGGTACCCGAAGTAGAGTGGCTTAAAAAAACATAATTTGATTGTCTCACCTTTCTGGAGACTAAACATCTGAAATCAAGGTGTCAGCAGAGTGCTCTGCTCCCTCTGAAACCTGTAAGGGATAAATTTTCCTTGCCTCTTCTTAGTTTTTCATGCTGGGCATCAATCCTTGACATTTCTTGTAGCTGCATCACTCCAAGGTCTGCCTCTGCTATCACATGGCATTCACCCTGTGCGCCTGTGTCCAAATTTCTCTCTTCTTATGAGGACACCAGTCATCTTGGACGAGAGCCCTTTCTAATGACCTCATCTTAACTTGATTACATCTTCAAAGACTCTAATTCTAAATAAGATCACATTCACAGGTGCTGGGAGTTAGGACTTAAATTTTTTTCTTTTCTTTTCTTTTCTTTTCTTTTTTTTTTTTTGGTGGGAGGGACACAATTCAATTTTCAATCAGTCTCCCAATAGACTATGTCATACGTCTTCTGGTTGCCTACAGTTAGTAAGTGGCCACTGAGAGTGAACTTTGAAAGACTAACTTGCCAGTGAAAATGACACAAGCAGGCAATGAAAATGGATGCTGGAAGTAGAAGACCTCCAGCTCATGGGCAAGATCCCCTCTTTATTTACTCAACAGATTTCCAAGCTCTCAAGAGACCCTGGGGAGCTCCAAGAGAAGTCAGGGACCTTTAGCTCTCCGTGAAACAGATGTAAAGTTGTGAAAAAGTGGTACAATGTATCAAGTGCTTTCATGGGACCCTGAATGTTTGATTCCCAGCAGGCAGTCTGATCTCATGAACTCAAAACATTGAATTTCCCAAGACACCGGAGAGACATAATCACAGCTTTCATATGTACAAATCATTCTGGCAACCGAGTTTCCAAGAAGCAAAGGGTTCAGGATTCTTTTCTGCTGAAGCAAATCTAAGTGATGACACAGAGGAGCCTCAGGACGTTGTGTGTCTGTCATGGTCGAGGGGTACGTTTGTACCTCTTCTGGTCCAAGTTTCAGGTGCAATGGCAACTCTGAGCTTGATTATTTCCTCTCCTCGAGCAGGGGCGGGCTTTATAGAGGCGTTTTCAGCATCTGGCAACATGGATTTCATGACCACAAAGAAAAAATGAAATAATGCACATACCAAAACATAAACACATTGTAAAGTACATTCAGATTCCAAACCCAGTGACCCTGCATGAGTTAGCAAAGGGGAAGCCAGACTTCTGTCCCAGGGGGGAGAAACAAGGCCTCCAAACTGACAGCTGCTATCATTCCAAAACAAGTCATTGCTTATAAATGAATATTCTTTGTGATCAATTATTAAATTACATGAAAACTCTATGATTGCCTGCTGCTGCCAGATTTGGTTTTGGTCCCAAAAGCCAGCATAGAATGTACTACAGAGAGCAAAATTAAAAACTGCTGGTCTTTTCTCACAAAATTCTTCTCGAAACTCTCAATTTCCCACTAACCTGTAATGCTAGTTCTGGCTTTGGATGCCCAGAAGTTCTTCTGGGACATTTATAATATATATGGTTTTAGATTAGAGATATTTTGATCTATTCTGAGAAAACTGCAGGTATGAATCACAGCTCATGATTTACTTTTGATAATTATTATCTCAAAATCTAAAAGCAAAGAGGGACATAATTTATTTCATGAGTATCCCCTAGGTGCCAGGCTGTGTGCTTCTTGCTTTATATGGTTATCTCATTTGATCCTCACGAAGCCCTGAGTGGTCATCATTATACCCATTTTACAGATGAGAAAACTGATGCATGCTGAAGTTAAGTGATTTGCCTAAGTTGACACAGCAGTAAAATGAGAAGATCAGGTCCGGCATGAGGCATTTGATTCCAAAACTCATACTCTTTCCTCGATAGCACATAGATTCCCACCACAGCTTCATAAAGGACTACATTTAGTACTAGTACTCAAAAAGGACAGTTTTCCAAGCTCTCACATTAATTCATTGTACATTATCTTTCAAGTAGGCCTGTTTTAGAAAAAAAACAACATTGAAAATGAAAAAATTACTACCTTCCTTGATTCACCTTCGCCTTCAGAACTGCATTTTCCTAATCTTCTTCCCTATCCTATGTTCCTGGGGAAGTGCAGTTGATTCCTGTGGAATGAGCAGAAATAAGAAATAACAGCACTGGCTTCTGATCCCAACTTCACTTCTCATTCGCTGTGTGTATTGCTAAATCTCAGCCCTCCCTTATACAAGGGGGATGATGCGACTTGCCCAGCCTATTTCATGGGTTGTCATAATGCTCAAATTATATAATGTCCGGGAAAGTATTTTGTAGCTCATAAACTCTGAACTGTGTAAGTAACGATTATGCCCTAGACTCTTCTCTGATAGTTCAACAAGAAGGAGGAAGAATTTTAGAACACTAGTCCAGTGTTAGCTAGTGGCCTGCTGATAAGCAGGATGTCTGAAAACAACAACGACTGATTTTTAGCATTTGCCGATTTTCATGATGTAAATACTCCCAACAAGGACAATTTCAAGCTACCAACATGACATCGCTGAGCACAGAGGTGGGGAGAGGTGCTCTCGTGGCTAACACAAACCAGCTCTAGCATACCACTAGCTCTGACTAAATTTCAAAATAGCAGTGCCTTTAAAAACACCTATTGTACTGGAGTCAGCCTGTGAAATGCCCAAAGTATATCCACACCCCCTTCATGTGTTTCTCTCGTGGAAACAAGACTGTGCCCCTAGCCTGAGACAGAAAGCCCAGACCCCCATAAGCACCACACAGAGCCCAAACAAACAATCTTGCATTTGCTGTTTTGACCCATGTGAGGAGAGAGTATCTGCCTCACATAGAACTTATATATTACCCAGAAAAAAGTGTGCTCCGGGAAAATGTTATTGCTGTAAGCAGACATTGAGTCCCAAGAACAAGAACTCGTGTCACTCACTCTTTCCCTGTTCACAGTGTAACAGTCAGCCTTAGATTTTACACACAAATAGTGTGTAAAATTACACACCTACAGTGGCTTACAAAAGATTATTTCTCTCTCATGTAAGAGAAGACTGGAAATGTGTCAATCAGAGCTGACCTACAACAAGGACCCACACTTCTTCAAGTTCCCTTCTCCACTGTCCTCATGGTCCAAAATGTCTGCTGGAGCTCCAGCCATAACATGTGAGTTCCAGTCAGCAGGATTGAAAAAGGAGGGAAAGAGAGGTACACACTATCACTTTTAAAGAGAGCTCCTAGAAGTTCCACACAATATTTTGCTAATATGTTATTGGCTAGAAACTAATCATATGACTGTACCTAGCTATAAAAGAGGCTTGAAAATATATCCCTTTAACTTGGAGGCAATGTGTCTCGCTAAACATCAGGTTCTTTTACTAAGAAGAAAGGGAGAATAGATGTTGGAATAAGCAACGAGTAGTCTCTTGTTCATGTTTACTCATATCTGTACCCTAACTCATCAGAGGCTAGAGAAAGAAAAGGAAACGAATGCTTTTCTTTTTTTCTACCTATAGCTCAGAAGTTTTTTTTCCCCATTCATCTTCTGTGAGTGAGAGGAGAAGTTAGCAGCTTATGGGTTATTATGTATCCTTTGAGAGCCAAATAAAGGGAACTATATCTGTTTCTGGGATGTGTGTACAAAACACATGATGTTCTGATCATTATTTGGAAGACAGAGATAATTATATATGGTCATTACTAATATTATGTTAGAAGTAGATGGAAGTTCTTGTCTCTCTAGATGCATTTGTCTAAATGCAGGGGTATCAGTTACCTACTTTGACGAAAGTGAGATATGCGTCTGACTCTAGCTGATGCTGGGAAAAATGGGGGGGGGGGCTCTTTTTCCTTTCCCATACCATGCATCTAGACTCTGTGGAATGGAAGTTGGAGATCTGTTTATAATATGAATTGCATTTAGAAGGTTTCATGTGGGCATGCAAATGTCTGCCTGCAGCCCTGTGCCCGCTTCCTCTACCTCTTGTTCCCACTGGAGCTAGTAAGTAGCTGGTCAGGCATCAGGAAAGAAGTCTCATGCAGACAAACAAGGATCTTCATCTCTCTGTTTTCCAAAATGGCATGCAGTAAAGCCAGAGACACGTATTAACCTACAGAGAAGCTTTCCAGTGACAAATGAAGAAGCCACACAAACACGCAAGGCACGCACGAGAACCCAGCCACCCGCTGAGAATGATTGTCAAACCACATCCAGAGATGAGATGCATCCTAGCAACCACAGGCCCACTCCCACCCCATTTTAGACCCAAAGGAACACACGTGCTATTGGACATTTCATTTAAATGTCCAATGTGCAATTTTACTTTAATCCTGTTTAGTGTATTCTTCCATGACCAGATATACCAACCCCTCCCACCTGAATTCATCCCTGTAAACCTAAAATCCTTGACCTTCCAGGTTTTAGCTCTCTTTTAACATACAGATAATCCAGTGGATGAACCCAGGCCTACAATTAGTTTGGAAGTCAGGGAACGGCATGAGATTTAGTAGTCGATTCTGCAACAATCGAGTGTATTCAGTGAAAGTTGGAAATTCGGGAATGTACTTTTGGACAAGCCTGTCATAGAACCAAGATCCTATGCCCTGAGATCCTGTGTTTTGTGCATTTACCCTGAGAACATGGTTCACAGTGGACCCAGAGACTGAGGGAGGAAGCTACTCTTTTTTAAAACATATTGTTTTTTAGTTGCATCAGGATCACTTTCTATAGCCTTACAGGGTTATGAATTCTCAGGCCAGGTCAACCACTGGCAATACTTACCTCTTCTCAAGTCTAGCTTTGGCCACTTTAATCACTGTTGCTGGGGAAAGCCCACCTGGATTGACCCTGTCTGAATGATCTTTCTGGATGGAATATTAGAATCCTTTTGATGTTTCTCTTTCAAGTAATTTAGACACATAGCCCCCCCTTTCTATTTTATTTATTTATTTATTTATTAAGTTTTTTGTTTATTTATTTGGCTGCACCACGCAGCATGTGGGATCTTAGTTCCCCAACCAAGGATCAAACCTGCACACCCTGCATTGGAAGCTCGGAGTCTTAACCACTGGACCACCAGGGAATTCCCTCCCATACTTTTTTATTGAATTATAGTTGATTTACAATATTGTGTTAGTTTTAGGTGTACAGCAAAGTTATTCAGTTTTATATGGATATGCATATATTTATATTCTTTTTTCTATACTTTTCCATTATAGTTTATTACAAGATATTGAATACAGTTCCCTGTGCTATCTACAGTAAATCCTTGTTACTCGTCTATTATAAATATGGTAGTGTACATTTGTTAATCCCATACTCCTAATTAATCCCTCCCCCTTTCCCCTTTGGTAACCATAAGTTTGTTTTCTATGTCTGTCAGTCTGTTTCTGTCTTGTAAATAAGTTCATTTGTACTATTTTTTAGATTCCACATCTAAGTAATATCATATAATATTTGTCTTTCTCCATCTGACTTACTTACTTCACTTAGTATGATAATCTCTAGGCCCATCCATGTTGCTGAAAATGGCATTATTTCATTCTTTTTTATGGCTGAGTAATATTCCATTGTATAGATGTACCACATCTTCTTTATCCATTCCTCTGTTGATGGGCATTTAGGTTGCTTCCGTGTTTTGGCTATTGTACACAGTGGTAGATACATAGCCTTGTGATGAGTTCAAGTTTAAGAAAACCTACCAGCTTTCCATGAGAGGGACAGTGGGCCCCAAAGGAGTAGACTGGATTCATACTGGAGCAGTGAGGAGTGTGCAGCATGGGGTTTCCCGATGAAGCCGCAGAGAATCTCACTGCTCCCTCAGGCATGGAAGTGAAGCAGAGAAATAGAGTCTAGCTTTCAGCTTGGACTGATCAATAGATAAGAAACCCTAAAGAAGAGTTTTCCCTTGCATTATACACAGAGAGCAACTTTGGAAAAGTAAATGTATACAGCACAGGTTATTTTTTTTTTAAAACATCTTTATTGGAGTATAATTGCTTTACAATGGTGTGTTAGTTTCTGCTTTATAACAAAATGAATCAGCTATACATATACATATAACCCCATGTCTCCTCCCTCTTGCATCTCCCTTCCATCCTCCCTATCCATCCCCTCTAGGTGGTCACAAAGCATCAAGCTGATCTCCCTGTGCTATGCAGCTGCTTCCCACTAGCTATCTATTTTACATTTGGTAGTGTATATATGTCCATGCCACTCTCTCACCTTGTCCCAGCTTACGCTTCCCTATCCCCGTGTCCTCAAGCCATTCTCTATGTCTGCGTCTCTATTCCTGTCCTACCCCTAGGTTCATGAGAACCATTTTTTTTAAGACTCCATAGATGTGTGTTAACATATGGTATTTGTTTTTCCCTTTCTGACTTACTTAACTGTGTATGACAGACTCTAGGTCCATCCACGTCACTACAAATAACTCAATTTCGTTTCTTTTTATGGCTGAGTAATATTCCATTGTATATATGAGCCACATCTTTAGCCATTCATCTGTTGATGGACACTTAGGTTGCTTCCATGTCCTGGCTATTGTAAATAGAGCTGCAATGAACATTTTGGTACATGATTCTTTTTGAATTATGGTTTTCTTAGGGTATATGCCTAGTAGTGGGACTGCTGGGTCATATGGTAATTCTAATTTTAGTTTTTTAAGGAACCTCCATACTGTTCTCCATAGTGACTGTATCAATTTACATTCCCACTAACAGTGCAAGAGGGTTTCCTTTTCTTCACAGCCTCTCCAGCATCTATTGTAGACTTTTTGATGATGGCCATTCTGACTGCTGTGACATGATACCTCATGGGAGTTTTGATTTGCATTTCTCTAATGATTAGGGATGTTGAGCATCCTTTCATGTGTTGTGCATTAATTTTGTATCCTGATACTTTACCAAATTCATTGATTAGCTCTAGTAGCTTTCTGGTAGCATCTTTTGGATTCTCTATGGATAGTATCATGTCATCTGCAAACAGTGACAGCTTTACTACTTCTGTTCCGATTTGGATTCTTTTTCTTCTCTTATTGCCATGGCTAAAACTTCCAAAAATATGTTGAGTAATAGTGGTGAGAGTGGACAACCTTGTCTTTTTCCTGATCTTAGAGGAAATGGTTTCAGTTTTTCACCATTGAGAATGATGTTGGCTGTGGGTTTGTCATATATGCCCTTTATTATATTGAGATAAGTTCCCTCTATGCCTACTTTCCGGAGGGTTTTTATCATAAATGGGTATTGAATTTGGTTAAAAGACTTTCCTGCATCTATTGAGATGATCATATGGTTTTTCTACTTAAATTTGTTAATATGGTTTATCACATTGAATGACTTGCGTATATTGAAGAATCCTTGCAATCCTGGAATAAACCCCACTTGATCATGTTGTATGATCCTTTTAATGTGCTGTTGGATTCTATTTGCTAGTGTTATGCTGAGGATTTTTGCATCTCTATTCACCAGTGATATTGGCCTGTAGTTTTCTTTTCTTATGAAATCTTTGTTTGATTTTGGTATCAGGATGATGGTGGCCTCGTAGAATGAGTTTGGGAGTGTTCCTCCCTCTGCTATATTTTGGAAGAGTCTGAGAAGGATAGGTGTTAGCTCTTATCTAAACGTTTGACAGAATTCGCCTGTGAATCCATCAGGTCCTGGGCTTTTGTTTGTTGGAAGATTTTTATTCACAGTCTCGATTTCAGCGCTTGTGTTTGGTCTGTCTATATTTTCTATTTCTTCCTGGTTCAGTCTCCAACAGTTGTGTTTTTCTAAGAATTTGTGCATTTCTTCCAGGTTGTCCATTTTATTGGCATAGAGTTGCTTGTAGTAATTGTTCATGATCCTTTGAATTTTTGCAGTGTCAGTTGTTACTTCTTTTTCATTTCTAATTCTATTGATTTGAGTCTTCTCCCTTTTAATCCATTTATATTTAAGGTAATTATCAATATGCATGTTCCTATTACCATTTTCTTAATTGTTTTGGGTTTGTTATTGTAGGTCCTTTCCTTCTCTTGTGTTTCCTGACTAGAAGAGTTCCTTTAGCATTTGTTGTAATGCTAGTTTTGTGGTGCTGAATTCTCTTAGCTTTTACTTGTCTGTAAAGATTTTAATTTCTCTGATGAATATGAATGAGATCCTTGCTGGTTTAGAGTAATCTTGGTTGTAGGTTTTTCCCTTTCATCACGTTAAATATGTCCTACCATTCCCTTCTTGGTTGCAGAATTTCTGCTGAGAGATCAGCTGTTAACCTTATGGGGATTCCCTTGTATGTTATTTGTTGTTTTTCCCTTGCTTCTTTTAATATTTTTTCTTTGTATTTAATTTTTGATAGCTTTATTAATATGTGTCTTGGCGTGTTTCTCCTTGGATTTATCCTGTATGGGATTCTTTGCATTTCCTGGACTTGATTTACAATTTCCTTTCCCATATTAGGGAAGTTTTCAACTATAACCTCTTCAAATATTTTCTCAGACCCTTTCTTTTTCTCTTCTTCTTCTTGGACCCCTATAATTTGAATGTTGGTGCTTTTAATATTGTCCCAGAAGTCTCTGCTACTGTCCTCAATTCTTTTCAATCTTTTTTCTTTATTCTGCTTTGCAGTAGTTATTTTCACTATTATCTTCCAGGTCACTTATCCAATCTTCTGCCACAGTTATTCTGCTATTGATTCCTTCTAGAGAATTTTTAATTTCATTTATTATGTTGTTCATCATTGTTTGTTTGCTCTTTAGTTCTTCTAGGTCCTTATTAAATGTTTCTTGTATTTTCCCTGTTCTATATCCAAGATTTTAGATCATCTTTACTATCATTACCCTGAATTCTTTTTCAAGTAGACTGCCTATATCCTCTTCATTTTTTTGGTCTGGTGGGTTTTTACCTTGCTCCTTCATCTGCTGTGTGTTTCGCTGTCTTCTCATTTTGCTTAGCTTACTGTGTTTGGGGTCTCCTTTTCACAGGTGCCTGTTTGTATTTCCCATTGTTTTCGGTGTCTGCCCCAGTGGCTAAGTTTGGTTCAGTGGGTTGTGTAGGCTTCCTGGTGGAGGAGACTGGTGCCTGTGTTCTGGTGAATAAGGCTGGATCTTGTCTTTCTGATGGGTAGGTGGTGTGTTTTGGGGTGTCTGTGACCTTATTATGATTTTCGACAGCCTCTCTGCTAATGGATGGGGTCGTGTTCCTGTCTTTCTAGTTGATTTGCATAGGGTGTCTAGCACTGTAGCTTGCTGGTCGTTGAGTGGAGCTGAGTCTTAGCATTGAGATGGAGATCTCTGGGAGAGCTTTCACCATTTGATATTACATGGAGCTGGGAAGTCTCTGGTGACCAATGTCCTGAACTCAGCTCTCCCACCTCAGAGGCACAGGCCTAACACCTGGCCAAAGCACAAATACCCTGTCAGCCACATGGCTCAGAAGAAAAGGGAGAAAAATTGAAAGAAAAAAAGCAAAGGAAGGAAAAGAAAACAAAGTTATTAAAATAAAATTTTTTAATTATTAAAAATTAAAAATATTAAAAAGGAAAAAAAGGTAAGGAAGGAAAGAAGAGAGCAACCAAACCAAAAAACAAATCCATCAATGATAACAAGTGCTGAAGACTATACTCAAAAAAAAAAAACAAAACAAAACAAACAAAAACGAAAAAAGGACAGACAGAACCCTAGGAGAAATGGTAAAAGCAAAGCTATACAGACAAAATCATACAAAGAAGCATACACATACCCACTCACAAAAAGAGAAAAAGGAAAAAATATATCTATCTATCTATACATTAAAAAAAAGTAAGAGAGCAACCAAATCAATAAACAAATCTACCAGTGATAATAAACTCTAAATAGTAAACTAAGAAAAACATAAAACCAAAAACAAATTCAATGCAGAAAGCAAACCCCAAGTCTACAGTTGCTCCCAAAGTCCACCACCTCAATTTTGGGATGATCCGTTGGCTATTCAGGTATTCCACAGTTGCAGGATACATCAAGTTGATTGTGGATGTTTAATCTGCTGCTCCTGAGGCTGCTGGGAGAGATTTCCCTTTCTCTTCTTTGTTCGCACAGCTCCTGGGGTTCAGCTTTGGATTTGGCCCCGCCTCTGCATTTAGGTCACCTGAGGGCATCTGTTCCCTGCCTGGACAGGATGGGGTTAAAGGAGCAGCTTATTAGGGGGCTCTGGCTCACTCAGGCAGGGGCGAGGGAGGGGTACCGAATGTGGGGGGAGCTTGTGGTGGCAGAGGCCGGCGTGATGTAGCAACAGCCTGAGGTGCACCATGTGTTCTCCCGGGGAAGTTGTCCGTGGATCACAGGACCCTGGCTGTGGCAGGCTGCACAGGCTCCCGGGAGGGGAGGTGTGGACAGTCACCTGTGCTTGCACACAGGCTTCTTGGCGGCTGCAGCAGCAGCCTTAGCATCTCATGTCCGTCCCTGATGTCCACGCTGACAACCATGGCTCGTGCCCATCTCTGGAGCTCGTTTAGGTGGTGCTCTGAATCCCCTCTCCTCACGCACCCTGAAACAATGGTCTCTTGCCTCTTAGGCAGGTCCAGACTTTTTCCTGGCTGGCTGTGGCTAACTAGCTCCCCTTCAGACTGTGTTCACGCAGCCAACCCCAGTCCTCTCCCTGGGATTTGACCTCCGAAACCCGAGCCTCAGCTCCCAGCCCCGGCCACCCCGGAGGGTGAGCAGACAAGCCTCTCGGGCTGGTGAGTGCTGGTCGGCTCCAATCCTCTGTGCAGGAAACTCTCTGCTTTGCCCTCTGCACCTCTGTTGCTGCGCTCTCTTCCGTGGCTCCAAAGCTTCCTCCCTCTGCCACCCACAGTCTCCGCCAGTGAAGGGGCTTCCTAGTGTGTGGAAACTTTCTCCTTCACAGCTTCCTCCCACTGGTGCAGGTCCTGTCCCTATTCTTTCGTCTCTGTTTTTTTTTTTTTTTCGTTTGCCCTACCCAGGTACATGGGGGAGTTTCTTACCTTTTGGGAAATCTGAGGTCTTCTGCCAGTGTTCAGTAGGTGTTCTGTAGGAATTATTCCACACGCAGATGTATTTCTGATGTATTTGTGGGGAGGAAGATGATCTCCATGTCTTCCTCTGCCATCTTGAAGGTCTCTCCAGCCCAGATTATTAAAGAAGGAAAATATAGATGACATCCACCAGTCCAACCCTGCAAACAAACAAAAACCAAAAAAGCAAGAAAACTTTACAAACTACAACATCTACAACATGTCAAACACCATACTGAAGGCACAGGCTATCCAAATATGTTTGCCTTCAAATTTTCCATGTAGGTTGGCTAAAACTAGGTCCTGGAATGTTAATTGGGACATGATCGCAACTAATGGACCAGAAATTATGAAATGCCTCATGTTACCAGTCATTTAAGCCAGATAGTTAAGGGTCCAGTTATGGTCAGGTTCAAACTGGGGCTTAAATCTAATATATTTATTGCAAATAACAGTGAACACTCAAGTACCCTTATTTTAAACCTAAACGACACCATGTATCGTATCCATTTCCTGCATCTTTGAATCATGCTGCAGTTGAATCTGTCATCTTTCTTCCTCATTGGGGAGTATTCAAAGTGACATCTCCTACTATGTCACTCTACCTGGGAGAAAATGGGGAGTTTGGTTGCCACACACTGTTTTACATTAGAAGAATTTAGTCTGAGAATCTAACACAAAGCCAGTAACAAGCTGCCTGAGTTAGAACCAGGGTAGCATATCAGTGTCATTCTTGTTTCTTCAGTTTTAACCTTTTTGCTTCATAAAAATATTTTTACTTTCCTTGGTCCATAATTATGCCACCTCTTTTTTTTCCTAGAACTATTCATTGAGAACCTGCACTATATATGGAAATACAAATACAAACCAGAGCTAAGAAGGGCCTGTGTCTCCTGATGTCAAGGTTTTTGTAAAGAAAAATACACAAAGGTAGCCGCGCCTCACTCTGGCTTCCTAGTAACCCCAGAAAAAAATTCCAGAAATGTGTTTTAATTCTGTAGTCTGAGTGACAAAAAGGTTCAAATGTTTCCCAAAGTCCACTTAAGAATCATTCTGACCTTGGGAACATGGATTTTGTTAGCCCCAAAGCTTATTAAGATTAATGGCAAGAGGAGCTCATTATTCTGCCAGGAAAATCTACTCACAAATCTGAGAAGAGAGTTTTATTCTGTCAATTTCAAAGAGAGGGGACCCAGAGTGCCTGACAAATACCCATCGGGCACAGGGTGCACTTCAGACACATGGCAGGGATCCACGACTGAGATGCTAACTTGGGGTGATATTGTGCAGGCCAAGAAAGGATCTTATAAGTGATTTCTTACAGAGAGAGGTCTCTCTGCTCTCAATCGTGAAACCCACCACCCTGGCCACAACACCAGGCTTTATAGCACACAGAACGGTATTCAGAAATGGGAGCCTTATTCAGATATAAACAACTCTTGTGCCTGTTGACCTTGTTGCCCCTCAGCAGCAGGGGGCTACTGTTTCCTATTCAAGTGCTTGGTCACTGCAGTGACCCCACCACCTCTTGGCTTCTGCCGCCTCTGTTTCTGCCACTGCTGACCAACTGACTCCCTGTACATCTTGAACAGAAACTCACAGGGAGGATCCTTGTAATTTGCCAGTTCACCACGCAATACCAAGAATCTCTGCGGGCAGCCCCCTTGGGCTGGCTGCCTCACAGGCTCCTAGACAGTCACGGATGGTTGAATTCTGGCCAAGAGCTCATCCCTGGTCATCTTTGCAGGGCAGAGCACAGAAGCCTGTTGCTAAGAGACAGAAATTCCCAGACTCAGTGATGGCTAGACAAGAACTCTGGCTTTGATTACCAGCTCATGGAATTGATAGGAGGCAAATAGACAGGAAGCCTTCTAAGTTTTTAAGGAATTTGTTTCAACCTAAGAAACACAAACTTGGCTGACAACAGCCTGTGATCACTCTACTCGTAAGGCAATTCCCAGGCACCGGCCCCCAAAATTTGCACCAAAAGGTAATGAGCTCCAAAGAAGTACAGATCCCAGAAACGGCATATGCACCAATATCCATCTCAGATAAGTGAAGAAAGGCAATGAACAAGGGAGATCCTTCCAGAGAGCACAGCCAGGGTTTGCCCACTTGGCTGACCAAAGAACTCACTGCATTGCCAAGGCAGGCTCTGACCCTGTCAAGCAGGTTGTGATATACGCAATGAACCAACAAATGCTAGGTATTATTTTCTTATTGTCCACTTCTTCAAATGAAAGTTTTCTTGCAGTTCTCCTCCACCATTTTATATTTAACATGCTGTATTAAGAGGTGTAGGCTTAGTAGTTACAACAAAAAGACCTAAACATACAGTGGCTCAAAAAAACCCAGAAGTTTCTTTCTCTTTCATATACCGGTAAATAGCAACATTATCCAATAGAAATAGAATGCAAATCACATTTGTAATTTAAAATTAGCCAGCAGCCACATTGAAAAAAGAAACAGGTGAAATTAATATTTTTTCCATTGAGCCTAATAGAGTCAAAATATTATCATTTCAGCATGTAGTCAATATAAGACATTAAAGTACCTTACATTCTTTTTTGGTACTTATTTATAACCCATCTCAATTATGACTAGTCAACTTGAAGTGCTCAGAAGACACATGGGGCAAGTGGATAACATGTTGGATAGTACAGAGGTAGACGAAAGAGCGCAGTCCTGGGCAAGTAGGCAGTCTGCTCCTCAGGGTTAAACAGGGACCCACAATTCTTCTATTTCATTAGACTACAGAATAATTCCATTCTAGAACAGTGGTTCTCACCCTCAGCACTGCTGTCATCTGAGACCACATAAATCTTTGCTGTAGAGGACTGTCTAGGGCATTGTACAACGTGTCCTTACACACAACCATTGTGTTCCTGTCCTCTACGCACTATATGCCAGTAGCATAATCCCCTCTGCCCCCATATTGTGAGAGTCAAAAATATCAGCAAATGTTGGGGCATGGGGGGAAAAAGTCACCCCTGGCCATGGTTCTCAAACCTAGTTATGTATCAGAATAACCTGGAGAGCTTGTTAAAGCAGAGATTTCTGGTCCCATAGTTTCTGAATCAGTGGGTCTGAGTGGGACCCCAAATATGCATTTCTAATGGGCTCCCAGGCCATGCTGATGCTCTTTGAGAACCTCTCTGTTAGTTGTTTTGCTCCTCTGCCTGGCTGGCTCACCACCACATGGCATTCTTGCTGTCAGGAAGGGAGACTGAGAGGAAATAGAGGACAAAGAATATATTTTAAGGATGTGATGGGGAAGTTGCACATATGACACTTGCTCACTTTCCATTGTTGAGAATTTGGATTTATGATCACCTCTCAATGCAAAGAAGGCTGGGAAGTGTAGCATCTAGCTGGGTAGCCATATGCCCAGTTAAAATTCAGGAATTCTATAACTGAGGGAAGGATTGGGAGATTGGGTAATATGGACTATTTGCCGGCTCTTCCATAGGAGTGGATAATTTTATTTAATTGTGAGTTACTAGACTGTGAAGAGTTCCATCCAAAAACTGACCTAGAGGAAGACACGTCAGCCACACATCCTAGATTTGGAGCTCAAGACGAGGCTTGAGGGGTTTCCCTTTGTTGAAAAGATATGTATGATTCATGCAGGCACAAACTTTTGAAGGTGTGTGTATGGGAAGAAAGGAGGAATTCAAGGAGTGAATTTGTCAATGATTGTCTCCTCAATATCCATTTCTCTCCTTCATTCCTAATAAGACAAGAAATTCCTCAGTTTTGTTGTTTGAGAAGCTTTAACTCCACCTCCTAACTTCAGAAGTTAACCCTGATTGAGCTAAGCCAATCAAGGAATCATATTTGCCTAGTTACAGTGGTAGACAGGTTCAGTGATAGGCCCATGACCTAAACTGGCCCAACCAGAGAGAAGTTTATAACTGCTGTGTGGTGTCTGGGACAAGAGAAGCTTTCTTTCCCCTTGGATGTGAATGAAGAAAATATGACCTTGGGCAGCAGGCAGCTATGTGACATGAGAGAAGCCAACTGAAGGATAAAGCCAAAACATGAAGGAGGACCACAGAAAAATAGACCTGCAACCCTGACAACATTCTGAATTTGGATCAACCATGCCTGATATCCCACTTCTGGAATTTCCAGCTAAATGAGCCAATACATTTCTTATATTATTTAAATCAGTTTGGTTTAAGCTTCCTGTCACTTGTAACTAAAAGTACTCCCAATGTTGGTTTGACTGGAATGTGTTTCTTTCTTGCACCTAAAAGTACCTAATAAAGGGCAAGTTTATCTCCTGAGCATCTACTATAAGCACCTCCCTATGTGACCCCTTGGCATGCATTCGCTCATGTACATCTCACAATAACCCTGGAGGTAACTACAAATCAGGAAACTGAGACTCAAAAAGATTAGCTAACCTTCCCAATGTCACTCTGAGAATAAGTGGCTGAACTGAGAATTGAGCTCAACCAACCCTAAATCCAATGCTCTTTCTCCAACTTTGGCCTCATTTATTATTTTTTGAACCATGTATATAAATAACAAAGGTTTATATGTTTACTCAAACTCCACATGGAAAACCATTCTGACTTTTGAAAATCTGATTCAATGATCAAAAACACATGTAGAATATTAGTTAGAAGGTGGTGTAGACTGTAGTACGGTTTTATAGGCATCTTGGGCAGGTCCTTCAGAGTAATTGGGATGTGGAATGTGGAAGTCATTTTTACGGGGACGTTGGGACACGGCCTCCTGTAGGCAGCCTCAGGCTAAAGAGGGAGTATATCAAGAAAAAAAAATCACACTGAACCTGGTGATAAGGTTCATGAGGATGTTAATTAAAAGAAATCTCAAATTTCAAGGCTGTATGGGTGATACACTTTCAAGCAGGGGCATATGAAAAATACACAACAGAAATATACCCCAAGATGTCCGTATTCTTTTGAAAACTGTATGTGTGGTTTATAAACCATCTGTAAAATTCCTCTCCCGCTCACCTACCTTATTACAGTGCCTGCTTATGCTTCTCCTCAAATAATCTGGCTCAGCCACAGAAAGTAGAAAGATGCCTTACATTTTGCTTGAAAATGATAACGTTTGGCCAACCATGCTATTTTAGCCAACTCTAAAGCCTCTTATTTGTACATTATTCAAAATGATCATTCTCTTGTCAGGATTAGAAATAAGAATTATTCATTTTTATATCCACAGTAGCACTGGGTTTGTGCTTGAAAATTATCCCTTGGGTTGAATTAGATACCTGATCTATCCCCTAAAAAGGAGGGGAAAACACATGCCCTTACCCTTACTCTATCCTTTCCCATGCTCAAGTTCCATTTTCCTATAGAAAGTTTATACTGAAAATGCCCTTAAAGCTCCCAAATTTGTCTTAAGGAACTATAGCTTCCCCAGTGTTCATCCAATGATAAAAGTGCTTGGTCCAGTAAGTTATTTAGAAAAGGCTGCTTTTACCACCTAAACAGGCACAAAATATGTCTATAAATAAATGCTAAAATGTTAATGAAAGCGGTTAGATGGGATCCTTCAACATCAGGCACTGAACTATAAAGTAGATTTAATGCCTTTACCATCTCATTTGTGTTCTTAATTTGTCTCCTATGAAGCAAAATGTGTTGAAAAAATTTTTTTCTGCATCCAGCCTTTGACATTCTCTCTGTTTAAAACATCCTTTATATAATTATGCTATTTCCCCCTTTCTGGCCTATGGCAGAGTTTATCTGAAATTTGGATGTTCACTAGACCCACTTCCCCTTCATGGCTACTCAGCTAAACCACATTTTCCACCTCCCTTGTATGAAAGTGACGCCACGTGAGCAGCATTCATCATTGACACATGAATGGAAGTCATGTGCCACTATTGGATGGAGATAATTGACATCAAGGGACCCTTCACACATCCTTTCTTCATTTCTTGGCCAACCAGATGCAGAGGACCCAGAGTCCTGAAGGGACAGAAGAGCCACTAGAAAGAAAGGGCCTGGGTCCCTGAGTGACAGCATGGAGCAGAGTACCCAACTCCTCCAACTCCAGCTCATCCACATTGGACTGGGACTTAAGCCATAAATGAATCTTCATTAGATTAGGCCCTGAAAGTTGGGAGCTGCTTGTTACAGCATTACTTCCATCGACTAATTCATTGCCCTATTGAGAGAGAAGTTGAATATTATCCAACTTGAATATTGTCCAGTTGAATTCACTGCCCTCTTGTGGGAGTACTCGAAAATTTGGAAAGCTAAAAACAGACAGGACATCAACTAAGCCAGCAACTCCACAGCTCTGATAGTCTGAAGCATGCCACTGAGCCCTTGCATCCCTCCTGCCTTGCATTAGCTTCGCCTCTACATCACGACTTCAAGCAAAGTCCTTGTCTTATCGTCTACTGTGCAGTGCCTACCGCAACTAGCACCATTTTGAGTAGTTAACCATAGTGGTTAGTGAATAAAGTATCTGGAAAACCTGCTCAAATTTTGGTAGAAAGGAGCTGAGATAGACGAGAGGAAGTAACATTTATATAGACTCTATTATATGCCTGGTGTCTTATAAGTTGAAATACAGATGTCCCTGGATATTGTCAGATAGGTAAGATCACCTCAAGCCTCCCATTCCACACTCTGGGGAAGTCCAAATCCCTCCTTGCAAATTTTCCTGCAAAATTCCAGAGGCAAGGCTGGTGTTCCCATTGTCATCTGAAGTTCTGAATTCCTGTCCCTGCTGCACCCAACCAGTTTACAGATCATCTTTCTCCACCCTGCACGTGGTCCGCCTCTCATTAACTCAAGCATGAAATGCAATCCCTCCCTCAGTTTCTACCCAAAAGAAAAAGAGTCACACTCTTAAAAGGTGTGTGTGATAGACTTGATCAAAGATTCAGCCATGGCTTCCCTGGTGGCGCAGTGGTTGAGAGTCCGCCTGCCGATGCAGGGGACGCGGGTTCATGCCCCTGTCCGGGAAGATCCCACATGCCGCAGAGCAGCTGGGCCCGTGAGCCATGGCCGCTGAGCCTGCGCGTCCGGAGCCTGTGCTCCACAACGGGAGAGGCCACAACAGTGAGAGGCCCGTGTACCACCAAAAAAAAAAAAAAAAAAGAAAGAAAGTTTCAGCCAGAGGTAAGATGGTTTCATTCTAGCAATTCACTACCTAATTTAAACACCATCATTGAGCTCCTCAAGACTTCTGACCATCGGGATTTTTTTGGTAGTCCTCCTTACAAACTCAGCCTCAGATCATCCTCCCATCATCCTCCCGCACTCTTTCATCCCTCATCCTCATCTCTTTCCTTCCAGGCCACCCCAGCCAAATCCCCAGTACAAATCCCTTTCACTCCATAATGAAAAGGGTCTGGTTCACCTCAGATCCTACCACCTAAGACTCCAGGAACACACTTGCATATACTAATCCAGACTCAGCTGACCCAAAGGGATTTCCCTTCAATGAAAGACAGCCTTCTTAGAAGGTCATTATGGCTCAGTTTTTTTTCTTCTTCTATTACACACATAAATGCATATAACAACAAAACCATTAGCCTTCACACTGCTAATTCCAATGGTTAATTCTCAGATTTCATCTTACTTGACTTTTCAGTAGCATTTGGTTCTAATGGGTCATATCCTCCCCCTTGAACACTTCCCTCATTTTTAAAATTTTATTTTATTGAAGTGTAGTTGATTTACAATGCTGTGTTAATTTCTGCTGTACAGCAAAGTGATTCAGTTATACATATTTATACATTCTTTCTTCGTATTCTTTTCCATTACGGTTTATTATAGGATATTTAATATAGCTCCCTGTGCTATACAATAGGAACTTGTTGTTTATTCTTTCTATATATAATAGTTTGCATTTGCTAATCCCAAACTCCCAATCCATCCCTCCCCCACCTTCCCTCATTTTTGACTTACAGGATACCACACTCACCCACTGGATTTTCCTCCTACCTCCCTGCCTACCAGACTCCTCTGCTGGCATCACCTACCATCCCAACCTCTAAATGTCAGTATTTGGATCTAATCTCTCTGTTTTTAAATCTGTACTTATCAACATTTGACTGGATATTGTTCTCATCCAGTCTCATGGCCTTAAATACCACCTCTCTGCAGATGATTCCCAAACTTTTATTTCCATTCCAGACCTCTCTCACAAACTCCAGACTTATATATCCAACTGTCATTGGATACCTCTATTTGGCATCTTAAATTTAAGATGTCCAAAAACGAAGTCATGATTCCCACTCCATGTGCAAAACTGACTTCTCCCTAAATCTTCCCATCTCAGTAAATAGCATTTCCATTCTTCCTGTTATTAAGAATTCACCTTTGAGTCCCCTCATTCTTCATTCCCCACATCCGAGCCATTAGCAAATCAGTTCTACCTTAAAAATACATACAGAATCCAACCACTCCTCCCCACTTCCACTGCTACTGCTCTGATTCAAGCCACCAGCATCTCTCATCTAACTGTTCTCCCTGGTAATTCCCTTGTGTCCCTACAATCCATTCTGAACATAGCAGACAAAGTGATCCATTAAAATACATATGACTCCTCTATTCAGAACTCTCCTCAATCAACCTCACAGTGACCCATAAAACCCTACATGATCTGGCCCTTGTCACCTTTCAGACCTCATTGATTACTATTTCCGTAGCCCCTGCCCTGGATATTAAGTCCTCTCCAGCCAGCTGGATGGCCCTACTCTCTATTTCTCGATTGTGCCAAGCATACTTCTGCTTCAAGGCCTTTGCACTTATCTTCCCTCTGCCTAAAATGTTCTCTCACTTTCTTCATTTCTTCACTTAAATATCACTTTCTCAAATTGCACACTTCCTTCCTGCTACATTTTTCTTCTTAGCATTTATCACCATCAAACACATAGATATTTTACTAATTTGCCTTATTTTCTGTCTTCTCTACCAAAATATGGGCAGCTATTTTTATCAGTGCTATTCACTGCTGTATTTTGAGTGCCCAGAACAGTGCCTGGCACACAGAAGATCCTCCATAAATATTTGAATGACTATCAGCAACAGCCCTGCAAGGGATTACTGTCCCATTCCATAGATGAGGAAAGTGAAGGTCAGAGAGATTACAAAACTTGTTCAGTTAGTAAACAAAGCTGAGATTAAAATTCATTTCAGTACAATTCCTCTAAATGCCTAAATGCCTAAACTCTAAATGCCAGAATAACTTCATAACACAATATTATCTTCCAGAAGAATCCAGAGCTTTGCAGTCACAAGAGGCCTCTGACACACTTCTGGGAGCTGTGAAACCAACTGAAAATTGATTGAACATGTATAATTGTCTAGCATTTTGTGTACAGTACCTCATGCATTCAGTCAACAAATATTGAGAATCTACTATATGACAGCCAGTGCACCAACGACTAAGAATTCAAAGATAACAAAAGCAGACTAGATTTCAGCCTTCCCAGACCTGAACTGAAAACCACAAAATCAATGGGAAAATTGTACCTGAATAAGTGCAACGAGGGAGAAGACATCCACAGGGGTCGACTTAGTCTAGAAGTCAGAGAAGGCTTCTCTGGAGTAGGGACACATGAACTGAGTTCTCAAAGGTGGGTAGGAGTTAAGTTGCCAAGAAGGTGAGGGGGGAATATTCTAGACAGAGGGAGCAGTATATGCAAAGGCCCTATGGTAAGAGGGTACATGGTGAGGAGGTATGGGGATGAGGGCATAGGAGGTCCATGCTGCAAGAGGAGGCTGGAGTGAAAGGTAGGGTCTAGGCCTCACAGGGCTTTCTAGCCCACTTTAAGTGCTTATCCCAGATGGGCAGCCAATAAAGGATGTTAATCTCAATCAAGGCTCAAACAATTTTACTGAGCCTCAATTATTTGCTGAACACAAATAATTCTTCTCCTAGGAAGATATTACTAGACCCATGTCCTGGGAAATGAAACTGGGTCTTTTAAGAATTAAGTGACATTCTCAAAGTCACATGGCTGGCAAGTGGCAGAACTAGAATTTAAAACCAGACTGGTTCACTTTTAAAGCCCAGGTCTTCTCATCCAGTGAAGGAGAAATGGATAGAAATGATGAAGAAACCAGCATTTATCCCTCATCTGGGGCAAGACGGGTACAAAAAAATGGGGAAAAAAGGGGAAAAAAAAAAAAAAAAAAAAAAAAAATCCCAGCCACCTTCGGGATTCCTGAAAGAACCTCTGTGCTCCATCTTCCTCTCTCACCTGTCCCGAGGAAGAGGCCTATTTCTCAGCTCTCTGACCCCCCAGGGCTGCTCTTCCAAGTCTCCGGGGCCACGCCAAGGAGCAGCTGCCATCAGAGATTTCCCGTCATTGGTGGGATTAAAGAGACTGATAAGTAGAGGATCAAAGAATCTCATCTAGTCTCAAGAGTTACAAGAACAAAATAGCTCAACTCTACATTTCACTTGGCTTGTTTTGTTTTTGTTTGGGGAGTTGTTTCGTGTTTTTTGTTTGTTTTTGTTTTTGTATAAGCTGGGGACAGTTGAAAGAGCATTGGATTTGGAGCAGAAAGACCTGCTTTCAAGTCTTAGCTCTGCCATTTGAAAACCTGAGCTTCAGTTTAATGACTGAGGAAGGGTTGCTAAGAGCATTAAAATGGGTAACGCATGTGAAAGTGCTGTTAATAACCCTTCAGACAGACCATTCTCATACATAGATGTCCAACTTTCACAGTATTACAGAACACATCTATCACTGTATCTGTTTTTGGAATACAATTATATGCTTGGTCTCCCTTGCTGGCACCTCCTCCAGCAAGCTAACCCTTGAACGTTGGGCTCTGCAGAAATGCTGTCTTGTTCTTTTCTCCCTCTACTCTCTATGAGTGATTGTATCAGGTCCCAAGACTTAAGTACTGACAATTTCAAAATCTCTCACAGGAGCTCCAGAGCCGTTCTCCAACTAGCTGTCTCACAAAACATCCTGCAGGTATCTCAAACTTTTTTGTTCAAAATGGAATTCACTGTCTTTCCTCCATTTCTTCAACACCATACACACCATCTTAGCAGATGACACCATCAGTCATTCTCTCGCCCTCTCTCCCCACCAATCTCTCTCTCTTTCTCTCCTTTTCTCTACATTTTTAACTTTGACACAGAGTAACATAAGTAATATTTATTGAGAACTTACAAGCTTTTGGGCAATGTGCTAAGGATTTTAGACACATTTTCTGATTTAAGCATTAAAACAGCCATAAAAGGTTTCAATGCAGCAGCAGCCTGCTTTCATAGACAGGGAAAATAAGGTTTGGAGCGATGTTAAATCACCTGCTCGTGGGTCCCAGGGCTGTGTTACTTCAGAGGCTATCTGCTCACCATAGCCTCATGCTTCCTGTCACCACATTTCCTACATCCAACTGGTCACCAGAACCATCTACATCGTACCTCAAAAATAAATATTTCTCAATTCCAGGCAGCCCTTCCTATTTGGCCTTGACCTTCAGTAGCTCTTACTAAGATCTATTTATTTTCACTTAACAATTATCCAGTAATACACATACTATGTACCGAGCATTATTTTAAGCACTTTAAAAAATATTAACTCATTTAATTCTCCTAGCAATCCCCTGAGATGGATTTGTATTATCTACAATTTATAGATGGGGAAACCGAAGCACAGAGCAAATAAGTAACCTGCCCAAAATCACGTAGCTAATAAATGATGGGGTTGGGATTTGAGCCCAAGCAGTCTGGCTCCAGATCTCACATCATGGTGTCCCTACAATACAATTGCAGTGGTGTCCTTGGTGGCTTCCCTCCTCCCAGCGGCTCTCTACCCAGTCTCAAGAAATTCTCCGGACTTTGCTTCACAAAAGTATAATTTTGATCCTTTCCACCACTATGCCCCCATTGACTTTCTCTGGTTAGAGCCACTGTGGCCTTTTGTGATCTAGATGCAAAGTAACATCCAGATCTCCTTTCCCATCATGCACTACGCCGATCACTCCAAAACCATCGCTTTGCCAGGCGCTATTTCCCACCCACGTGTGCTTGTATATGTCCTTACCCACTATGAAATGCCCATCCCCAATGAAAAAAGTCCTCTCGTCCTTCAGGACTCAAATGTCACCTCCTCTTCAGGAAACTCATTTCTTTCATTTAGCACGTGATCACGTTACATTCTAATAATGTGCCACCCCCTCCTCTGCACACCTTCCTGCCCTGCATCCCTCACATCTGAGATGGGACTGATAAACCTTCTAAAGCTGACACCTATCTTGTACATCATTCCAGCCTTTTCAGTGAATGTAGTGGTTTCACAGTCTACATTTGCTGAATGATGCTGTAGGATTTATGTGATTTGTCCAGAGCCTCAAAGGAGGAAGTTGGAATATTAGCGCTCTGAAATTCCAACTTGATTAGTGGGTGAGTAGTTTAAGAAAAGTAAGGAAGAGATTAAATATTGTATTTCTTTCTATGGACAAAATCAGAGTTAAGTGCAGGTATACACAATTTGAGAAATAATTAGAGCCATCCTTTGGAGGAGTTTTCTTTTTGTTTGACATTCACTACATAACCGCAGCATGCTGCCTGGTAGCCAGAGCACGCACATGACTCTCCCACCTTCCTGGGGCTTTTATTTCTCCAGAGAGTGGGAAATCTGTATGGAATTCATGCTCACAAATATTCCCCAAACATTCACTGATGTCTTTTCATGGTTGGTTAGCTCTTCTGGTTTCTTTTTCCCACTTTTGTTACTGTTGTCTTTTATATTCTATTTTTTGTTTTATCTCTAGTTTTCCAATAACAGTAAACATTTATTGAGCACTTTGCATGAAGCTGGCACCATTCTAAGGTTTCTGAAATCAGTTGTGGGTCTTGTGAGCATCAGAGTAAGATAAAGTTACTGAATATGAAGGTCTGCCAGACAGTAAACACCTTTGAACATATATTTGTACTTCCTGGTGCTCTTATTATGTCAGCTAGAATTCCAAACATGGGATTTCAGTGTCGGGAAGGTAAGCAGTCCTGGTTTTGAAAGACACTACTAGGCTCAATACAGATTCCCACCAACAATACACAGGGGTATCCGTTTGCCTAATTTTTGCCACCAAACAGTGTTGACAAAGTTTTTCATTTTTGTTAATCTAATGACTAGAAAATGTAGTGAATTGTTTCCGTTTGCAGATCTATGACTCCAGAGAGCTGAGCATCTTTTTATATAGATTTGGACATTTTCAATTCCTACTTCGTGAATCTATAAATTGTGCCCATTTACTATTGGATTTTATTTTTCTGACCAACTTGAGGATGTTTTTAATACTTAGAGCTGATCATCTCCACCCCTTGGGGTTGAGGAGGGGGGACTGGACATAACTAAATGTACATCAATAGAGCATTGGTCAAATAAATTATGACACTGCCGTGCTCTGGAATATTGTATTAAAAAAAAATGGGTTAGGTCCGTTTGTATTGACCTAGAGGGTCTGGGGCCTATTGTCAGTGAAAAGATGTAAGTTATAGATAATATATTTAGTATGATACCATTTTTATTTATAGAAATTAGAAAATAAACCTTCCTATGTGCATTTATGTATGTGCATATATGTATATACACATAAATATATAAATATGTATATGCATGTATACATTTTATTACCTATAAATTATTAATTATATACAAATGTATTTGGACATTTATTTTATATATATAAATGTATCTATATGCATACATATATATATAATAGATCACATATATAAAATAGATATGTTTGTAAGAACACAGGGAAAGTTGTGAAAGGGTACACATCAAATTAATAGCTTCAGGAGAGTGGGATTGAAGGGGGGAAGATTTTTTATAAGCCACTGTATTTGACGATTTCCTTCAATGAGCATATATTAGTGATATTTTTTTAAAAATCTAACAAAAACGGTGAATTTAAAAAGAACACTGACCATCAGTAGTCAAATCCCCTATATAAAGGTATACAACCCCAGAAATTTTTTTTATGTGCCAGAAACTAGAAAATGTTTAGGTTATTTTACCTTTCCTTATCTTATCTTCAAAAAATAGTTCAGTTCCCTTAAATTACAGTTTAGAGGACCCTGCAGTTTTCTTCATATGGATTATCAGTAACACATATATAAATGAAATACATCCAAAGCTAAGGACATATTTATAAACCTGAAAATCTTAGAGTGTGAGTAAGCCAAAGGAGGATGAAGGGAAAATTCTTCAACAGGTGTGTCCTGCCACGGCCAGGCTGGCCTTTTCCCATAGCAGCTACCTCGGGGGTGTAATTCTCACAGGGCCCAAGAAAGTTTCCCAAGTGAAAATGTACCTCAATTGCCCAACTGCCCACTGATTACAAAAGTTCTGCCAGGAGAGCTTTTCACTCCTTTTGCTTAAGTCTTTCCTTCCTCTCTTTTTTTTAAAATTTATTTATTTATTTAACATCTTTATTGGAGTATAATTGCTTTACAATGGTGTGTTAGTTTCTGCTTTATAACAAAGTGAATCAGTTATACATATACATATGTTCCCATATCTCTTCCCTCTTGCGTCTCCCTCCCTCCCACCGTCCCTATCCCACCCCTCTAGGTGGTCACAAAGCACTGAGCTGATCTCCCTGTGCTATGTGGCTGCTTCCCACTAGCTTCCTCTCTTAAATAAAGAAAATTCCCCTAGGAGAGGCTACATACAGAAGACTGATGAGCAATTTGCACCTCACTGAGAATGAGTTTGTTACTTTCTCAGGAATAGGATTTAATAAGAGGGAAAGGTTTAGGAGGCACCTACAAATGGGGGAGAGCATAAGGACAGCACCAGAGGAAGAAATTAGAAGCCAGGGACACAGGGAAATAAAACCTGTGCCTAAATCACTTTTTTGCCTGAGGCTGAGCAACTCTGTTTGACACTAGCTTGTTTTGGTGGGAGTGGAGAAGTAGGATGGATAAGAGAAGAGAAGGACTCACATGATTCAAACACACAGATGGCTAGTAGGTTTGAGTCCTGAGTGGATGAATCACCAACGACCACCCTGCCTTTCAATGCTATTTTGTCCACCATCATTTAACACCATCTTACATGTTTCAAGAAAGACATTAGGCATGTAAATATGTATATAAATTATATAAAATAAGTATACTCCAGGTTCAGCCAAGTTACTTAACATATCTTGGTGACAACTCTTTTCAACAGTAACATGAGCATAGTACGACTTACCCCTCAGAATTTCTTTTTTTTTACATCTTTATTGGAGTATAATTGCTTTGCAATGATGTGTTAGTTTCTGCTTTATAACAACGTGAATCAGTTACCCCTCAGAATTTTGAGGAGGACCAAATGAGGTAACGCCTGCCAGCACGATGCCCGGCCCTCTGTAGAAGTTAGCACTATTCCCACTGACCTAGGGAGGTCCAGGCAGTCCAGGGAAAGCCCAAGACTAGGGACAACAGCCCTTCTCAATTAAGGCCAAAGTACTTTTGGATGCACGATCCATGTTAATTTGCGTAATCTCTCGCCTATTCTGTGCTTATTCTGGGCATAAATAGATGACTTCAGCCGTCAGCACTGTTACTCCAATGTATGCCAGGAACATGTATCAAAGAAAGAAAGAACAAAAGAAAGAAGGAAAGGGGGAGGAGAGAGGAGAGGAATAATAAAACTGGTTTGTTGAAGAAGCTACTACACAAACTAATTCTTCTCCTCATAAGTTGACTGGCATTTATGTAACACATCACACAGAGGAGCAAGGACCCTAGCATCATGCCAGGAATATAGAGGGTCTCCAGTACATTAAACAGGTTCTCTCTCCCTCCTTGCTGTTGCCTTTTGCCCACAAGTGTTGGGCTGGCACTAGACTAAGAAAATCTTATTTGTTTTCTATTCAGATGGTCCCTTCACTCTACCACACGGAGTATCACAAGCCCTTTGTGTTGTGTAGAAGATATTATTCCACACCCTGCTGGGTCATTTTTCAAGCTCCCCCATCCAGGTGTGAGTCAGACTGAGAATGAGTAACTCAGCTTGCTAGGCAAAAAATTACTTTCAAACTGAAAGAAGAAAGTACCACCACAGCTTAAAAAAGCAAAAAGTCAACTTCTAAAATCTTCTTTGGTTGGGGAGGGTGGGGGGAGGTATTGATGAAGGGGATAAAGGGATTTAACGTTTAATTTTGTCTACGTCTCTTTTGCCTCTCATATATTATCTGGATGTCATCCTCTCTTGTTCTTTCTCTCTTGCTCACTCTGGCTTTTGCTCTTTCATGCATCGAAATACTCTCTAATTTTCAACACACACACACACACACACACCCTTCCCTCATTCCCATATTCCCCTTTATCTACCACCATATTCTCTGTTTTCCTTTGCAGCAAACATTCTGGAAGAGTTGTCTATTTCTCCTATCTCCTTTTCTCCATTTCCCTTCTACTCGTTCCTCAACAAAGATTTTACCCATCATCTCTCAAAACCTCCCTTGTCAAAGTCACCAATGATCTCCTCATAAACACGTCTGAAGAACATTTCTGTGTCTCAACAGTCTTTGATGTGGTGGACCACTGTCTTTTCTCTCCTTTACCCTGTGGCTACTCTCATTGTGTTTTCTACTCAGTCCACAGAAATTCCTCCTGCTTTGGATCTGTTCCATAAAGATGGCTCCTCCTCCCATGCAACTTTTCTTCCTTTCCTTCCTTTCTTTTCCTTTCCTTTTGGTCTCTCATTCTTTCTTTTGTTCCTTCTTTCTTTGATGCATGTTCTTGACACTCATGGGAGGGACTGGAGTGACAGTGCTGATGGCTGGAGTCATCTATTTATCCCCAGAATTAAAGTTAGAATTCTCTGGGCTCCTTACCTCTCCATCTACTTCCTCTTTAAAGGATCTCATTCATTCCATGGCTTTAAAAACATGTCTCTGTTAATGATTCCCAAATCCAGAGATCTGTCTTCAAAGTTTCAGTCTCATAGGTACCACTGCCTTCTTGTTAGCTGTATCTCATAGCTATTGCAAAGATACCACAGCCAAAAATTTGCTCTTGACCCTCTTGGACACTCATTCACTGATCCCCTACCCCAACCAAACTCTCCCATCCACTGTTCTCCATTTGAGTAAATGACACCAACAGAAACTTGGGAATCATTCTTGATCCTGTCTTTACCACCATCCACCACCCACACACACAGAATAATTTCAATCCATCAGCACATCTTGAAAGCCTCTCCTTCAAAATACAGCTCTCATTTGCCCACCTCTCTTCACCTCCACTATCACCAACTTGTATCTGGCACAATTCCCTGTCACCTGGACTGTGAACTGTTGAAATAACTTGAAAACTAGTCTCTCTATTTCCACTCCTGCTCTCCCTCTATCCACTCTCCAGAAAGGGCTGGAAAGTTCTTTTTTAAATGCAGGTTATACCTATGTCCCACTCAAAGCCTTTGAATCACCTTTGGCTCCTCTTTGAAAAAAATGCAAACTATTACCAGGGCTCCATGGCCTATGTGATCTGGCCTCTGCCTAAACCTTCAGTGGCATCTCAAGCCACACTCTCTCCCTGTAACTATCACTCATTCACACCAACCCCCTAACAATTCCTCGAAAATGCTAACCTCTTTCACCTCGGAGCTTTTGCACCTGCTGTTGCCTCTACCCAGGCCCCAGTGTTCTTCCCTGGACCTTCCTGTGGCTCGTCCTTCTCTCTCTAAGATCCCAGTTTAGGAGTCACTTCCTTAGGAAGGCTATCTAAATTAGATCCCACCCCCCTTCCACTCTTTATCAGAGCACTTTACTTTTGTAGCACTTTTTACTGCACGTATTATGATATTGTGATAGCCAGCCTATAAGATGGCCCCCAATGAGTCCCACCTCCTGCTATTCACATCCTTCTGTAGTTCCTTCCAACACTAGACCAGGTTTGATCTGCATACCAGTAGGATAGCGAAGTGATGATATGTCACTTCTGAGACTAGATGTAAAAGACACTGAAGCTTCCATCTTGCTCTCTTTTTCCCTCTCCCTTCTTAGATAACTTGCTCTGGAGGAAACCATGTGCCACATTGTGAGCAGTCCTATGGAGGGTCCCATATGCTGAAATATCAAAGCTTGTCAACAGTCATTTAAGTGAGCTTGGAAGTTGATCCTTAAAAGCCAGTCAAGCCTATACTACAAAGCTACAGTAATCAAAACAGTATGGTACTGGCACAAAACCAGAAATGTAGATCAATGGAATAGGATAGAAAGCCCAGAGATACACCCACACACATATAGTCAGCTTATCTTTGACAAAGGAGGCAAGAATATACAGTGGAGAAAAGACAGCCTCTTCGAAAAGTGGTGCTGGGAAAACTGGACAGTTACATGTAGAAGGATGAAATTAAAACACTCCCTAACACCATACACCAAAATAAACTCAAAATGGATTAAAGACCTAAATGTAAGGCCAGACACCATCAAACTCTTAGAGGAAAACATAGGCAGAACACTCTATGACATAAATCACAAGATCCTTTTTGACCCACCTCCTAGAGAAATGGAAATAAAAACAAAAATAAACAAATTGGACCGAATGAATCTTAAAAGCTTTTACACAGCAAAGGAAACCATAAACAAGATGAAAAGACAAACCCCAGAATGGGAGAAAATATTTGCCAATGAAGCAACTGACAAAGGATTAATCTCCAAAACATACAAGCAACTCATGCAGCTCAATATCAAAAAAACAAACAACCCAATCCAAAAATGGGCAGAAGTCTTAAACAGACATTTATCCAAAGAAGATATACAGATTGCCTACAAGCACATGAAAGAATGCTCAACATCATTAATCATTAGAGAAATGCAAATCAAAACTACAATGAGATATCATCTTACACAGGTCAGAACGGCGATCATCAAAAAAATCTACAAACAATAAATGCTGGAGAGGGTGTGGAGAAAAGGAAACACTCTTGCACTGTTGGTGGGAATGTAAATTGATGCAGCCACTATGCGGAACAGTATGGAGGTTCCTTAAAAAACTACAAATAGAATTACCATATGACCCAGCAATCCCACTACTGGGCATATACCCTGAGGAAACCATAATTAAAAAAGAGTCATGTACCACAGTGTTCATTGCAGCTCTATTTACAATAGCCAGGACATGGAAGCAACCTAAGTGTCTATCAATAGATGAATGGATAAAGAAGATGTGGAACATATATACAATGGAATATTACTCAGCCATAAAAAGGAACGAAACTGAGTTATTTGTAGTGAGGTGGATGGACCTAGAGACTGTCATACAGAGTGAAGTAAGTCAGAAAGAGAAAAACAAATACCGTATGCTAACACATATATATAGAATTTAAAAACAAAAAAAGAAAAGAAAAAAAATGGTCAGAAGAACCTAGGGGCCAGATGGGAATAAAGATGCAGGCCTATTAGAGAATGGACTTGAGGATACTGGGAGGGGGAAGGGTAAGCTGGGACAAAGTGAGACAGTGGTATGGACATATATACACTACCAAACGTAAAATAGATAGCTAGTGGAAAGCAGCCGCATAGCACAGGGAGATCAGCTCGGTGCTTTGTGACCACCTAGAGAGGTGGGATAGGGACAGTGGGAAGGAGGGAGATGCAAGAGGGAAGAGATATGGGGACATATGTATATGTATAACTGATTCACTTTGTTATAAAGCAGAAACTAACACACCATTGTGAAGCAATTATACTCCAATAAAGATGTTTTTTAAAAAAAGCCAGTCAAGCCTTGCAATGCCGGTCACCAAGCTAACAACTTGACTTCAACCTCGTGTGGAACTCTGAGTCAGAATTACCTGCGAAGCCACTCCAGGAGTCTTGACCCTCAGAAGCTGTGGTAGCTAATAAATAGTTGTTGGTTTAAGCTGCTAAGTACTCAGGTAATTTGGTATTTAGCAAAAGAATATATATATATATATATATCCTTACCTATTCATTTCCTGTCTTCCCCACTGGAAAGTCTAACATTCACTCATTGTATCATCAGTGCATAGAACTTTGCCCTGCACGCAGTAGTCACTCAGTAGATATTTGCAGAACAAAGTTTCTGTTACTATTCTTACCATCAATAAAACATTAATTGTTCATTGAATAGTTTAAAAATACCTGTATCATCTCAGTTAATCCTGTGGTTACAGTAAACTAGACATTCTTTCCATATCATGATGAAAAATCTGGGGACCCAGGACCTCAGATTATTTGTTCACAGCCACTCCACCCACTGTATTACAGAGCTGGTGCTCCAACCCTGGGCTTCTGGCTTCAACCCTGGTGTTCTATTTCCTACACATCTTGACCTCTCATCAGTCACCCCCAGAGCATGAGCTCCATCATTCTGACATTCACCTTTCTGCACAAGGAACCCAGCACGTTGGCCTCCTGAGGCAACTATCTCTCACCCATCCAACCTGTGGCTTGATTCATCCGACCTACTTGACCCAGTTATCAACACTGCAGAAAAATGCCTAAATTAGGATCACAGAATTGTTCATCTTTCTCTGAAAGGGTAAGGAAAATGTATTACATGGCTTTCCCTTTCCCTTCCAAAACTATAAAAAGAAGTTGAAACATGCTTTAAAAGACCCCAGGACTCAATTTTAAATATACTACCAAGTTTCAAACTCTCTGAGGACTTCTAAAATTGGATATTTTCTTCAATCCCTTGATAAATATTATTTGGAATACAGCAAGCTTTGAGTATCTGGGGTGTTTACCACTAAAGAAATTTTTTGAGGGTCCTCCTCTCTCCTGCCCAAGTAAATCCCAGGTTGATGCAGGAAGAGCTTGTGTTTGGCCAAACCCAAGAGTAAGTGATCCAGAAAAGGATTCACAACTAAATTAGAAGGTGTTTCTTTGTGCCATTTTTCAGCCAAATACAACCCTATATCAAGAGATGAAAAAGATTTCAAAGGTATATATATTAAAATAATTTGCCTTAAAACTGACATCTTTTCTTAAAAATGTTTTGGTATCACATTTTCCTGATAATTCCCATTATTATTTCTCATGTGCTTATAAAAAAAACAGGGTCTTGATATTGAATCATTTTAATCAAATTAGAATCCCAGATTTACTTCAAGAGCATTCTTGAATATGTTGCCCCAGATTTATCATGTGTAAAATGGGGATAATAATATTCCTACCGTAAAATGTTGTTATTGTGAGAACTAAGTAAGTGGTTAATACCTGGCACACAGTAATTGCTATATGATTGCAAGCTATTAATGTTATTATTATTACTATCATCATCATCATCCATGTCTTTGCTTCCCTATAATAGTACATATGTCTGTAAATTTAAAATTTTATTTTCTGCATGTAGGATCTACACAGGACATAAAAATATACTTCCTCCCAATTGTTTTCTCCTTTAAGCCTATTTAAAGCAAATCATTCCTATATCCTCAATCATTCACACCCTAAACAAAAACACTACTTAAGAGGGATCTTGGAGACAGTCTTGTATACTATTTCTGGTTGCATACTGCCTTCTTATTTCATTTTGGGTTTTTGTTTGTTTTAAGAAAAATTCCAATTTAGTGTACATTATTTGAAATCACTTGAGTATTTTTTTTTAATTGGCATATAGTTACTTTACCATGTTGTGTTTAGTTTCTGCCGTACAGCAAAGTGAATCAGCTGTATGTATACATATATCCCCTCTTTTTTGGATTTCCTTCCCATTTAGGTCACCACAGAGCATCAAGTAGAGTTCCCTGTGTAGGCTCTCATTAGTTATCTGTTATATATATATTAGTGTATACATGTCAATCCCAATCTCCCAATTCATCCCACCCCACTTTCACCCCTTTGTGTCCATATGTTTGTTCTCTATGTCTGTGTCTCTATTTCTGCCTTGCAAACAGGTTCATCTGTACCATTTTCTTAGGTTCCACTTATATGTGTTAATATATGATATTTATTTTTCTCTTTCTGACTTACTTCACTCTATATGACACTCTCTAGGTCCATCTACATCTCTACAAATGACCCAATTTCATTCCTTTTTATGGCTGAGTTATATTCCATTGTATATATATACCACATCTTCTTTATCCATTCCTCTGTTGATGGACATTTAGGTTGTTTCCATGTCCTGGTTATTGTAAATAGTGCTGCAATGAACATTGGAGTGCATGTGTCTTTTTGAATTATGGTTTTCTCAGGGTATATGCCCAGTAGTGGGATTGCTGGGTTATATGGTAATTCTATTTTTAGTTTTTTAAGGAACCTCCATACTGTCTCCATAGTGGTTGTATCAATTTACATTCCCACCAACAGTACAAGAGGAACCCCTTTTTTCCACACCCTCTCCAACATTTATTGTTTGTAGATTTTTTGATGATGGCCAATCTGACCGGTGTGAGGTGATACCTCATTGTTGTTTTGATTTCTCTAATAATTAGGGATGTTGAGCATGTTTTCATGTGCCTTTTGGCCATCTGTATATCTTTTTTGGAGAAATGTCTATTTAGGTCTTCTGCTCACTTTTTGATTGGATTGTTTGTTATTGAGCTGCATGAGCTGTTTGTATATTTTGGAGATTAATCCCTTGTCCATTGCTTCATCTGCAAATATTTTCTCCCATTCTGAGGGTTGTCTTTTCATCTTGTTTATGGTTTCCTTCACTGTGCAAAAGCTTTTAAGTTTCATTAGGTCCCACTTGTTTATTTTTGTTTTTATTTTCATTACTCTAGGAGGTGGTTCAAAAAAGATCTTGCTGTGACCTATGTCAAGGAGTGTTCTGCCTATGTTTTCCTCTAAGTTTTATAGTGTCCAGTCTTACATTTAGGTCTTTAATCCATTTTGAGTTTATTTTTGTGTATGGTGTTAGGGAGTATCCTAATTTCATTCTTTTACATGTAGCTGTCCAGTTTTCCGGGCACCACTTATTTAAGAGACTGTCTTTTCTCCATTGTATATTCTTGCCTCCTTTGTCATAGATTAGGTAACCATAGGTGCGTGGGTTTATCTCTGGGCTTTCTATCCTGTTCCATTGATCTATATTTCTGGTTTTGTGCCAGTACCATACTGTCTTGATTACTCTAGCTTTGTAGTATAGTCTGAAATCAGAGAGCCTGATTCCTCCAGCTCCATGTTTTCTTCCTCAAGATTGCTTTGGCTATTCAGGGTCTTCTGTGTCTCTAGTCAAATTTTAAGATGTTTTGTTCTAGTTCTGTGAAAAAATGCCAATGGTAATTTGATAGGGATTGCACTGAATCTGTAGATTTCTTTGGGTAGTATAGTCATTTTCAGAATAATGATTATTCCAATCCAAGAACATGGTATATCTCTCCATATGTTTGTGTCATCTTTGATTTCTTTCATCATGTCTTGTAGTCTTCTGAGTACAGTCCTTTTACAGTGTTAGGTAGGTTTATTCCTAGGTATTTTCTTGCAATGGTGAATAGAATTGTTTCCTTAATTTCTCTTTCTGATATTTTGTTGTTAACATATAGGAATGAAAGAGATTTCTGTGCATTAACTTTGTATCCTTCAACTTTACCAAATTCATTGATTAGCTCTAGTAGTTTTCTGGTGGCATCTTTAGGATTTTCTATGTATAGTATCATGTCATCTGCAAACAATGGCAGTTTTACTTCTTCTTTTCCAATTTGTATTCCTTTTACTTCTTTTTCTTTTCTGACTGCTGTGGCTAGGACTTCCAAAGCTATGTTGAGTAATAGTGGCGGGAGTGGACATCCTTTTCTTGTTCCTGATCTTAGAGGAAATGCTTTCAATTTTTCACCATTGAGAATGATGTTTGCTGTGGGTTTGTTGTATATGGCCTTTTTTATGTTGAGGTAGGTTTCCTCTATGCCCACTTTCTGGAAAGTTTTTATCATAGATGGTTGTTGAATTTTGTTGAAAGCTTTTTCTGAATCTATTGAGATGATCACATTTTTTTATTATTCACCTTGTTAATATGGTGTATCACATTGATTGATTTGCATATACTGAAGAATCCTTGCATCCTTGGGATAAATCCCACTTGATCATGGTGTATGATCCTTTTAATGTGCTGTTGGATTCTGTTTGCTAGTATTTTGTTGAGGATTTTTGCATCTATTGGGGTGGGGGGTGGGGGGGTGAGGGGGATGTGGAGTGAGAGGTTGATAGTGATTACAAGACTGAAAGCTATCAAATGATTTAGGCCTTTGAGAGATGCTGGGCACAAGACTTAGTATCATTCTTACTCTGTGCCCTGAGGGTAAGAAGGGGTAAGAGAGATAAGCATTCTTTGGCCAGAGGACTCCTATCGGGATTAGCCTCCCTGAGTCACTTCCAAGGTAAAATCTAGATTGCCTTATCTCACACACCTTGAGGTAAGATGGAATATTTATAGAACGATAGACATTTTGGAGCTAATTCCGGGACATATTCATTTATATGACAGATTTTTTTCCTCATCACCAGAATTTTTATCTCCATGATCTCTGTTTAGGAAAATAACACTTTTAATTGCTTCAGATTGATAGATCGATTGATAGCTAGAGATAGGTAGATAGGTAGATAGAGGAAAAAAATCTCATTAAGGAATCATTAATGAAATATAATAGAGTAAATCCATTTTCACCCTTAATAGAAATCAAATAATTTGCCCAATGAAAGAAAAACTTCTGGGAAGTTTTGTATATATTTGTTGACATATCACATGAAGTCTATACACCTCCGCAAAAATGATTGCACATAAACCATAATTAAGACAGTTCAAAAAGAGAAGCAAAAGGCTCTTTTTAGTATCTTACCAGAGAAGGATTTTACTCCAAATAGTCTAACTCCAGCGACTGGATGTTTTAACATTGTGCTACACTGTGTGCCATTGTGGTTGACTCCAATTCCAACCTCTTTGACAATGACAAAATTCTCCAGCCCTAGCACCAGTCTCTTTCTTGAGTCCTAGGTCCATATTCCTAACTACGTACAAGCCATCTGTACTTGACTACAAAACAGAAAACCTCAAAAAATGTAACTACTAATCAATCATTCTTGCCTCAATGTTTCTATAGCCCTTTGGATAGACCACCATATGGTCCTTATCGGACTACAATTTAATGATCTACTTATGTTTCAGTCTCATTTTCTAGAACATGAGTTCCCAGAATGCAGGGACTTTTTGAAAAATCTATATGTTCCTAATGTCAGCACATGACAAGTATTTGATAAATATGTATTGAACAAAGATCTGACTTTGTAACAACATTTATGACTCAGGTTAATAGGAAGGGTGTTATCAAGCAGACAGTAAGGACAGGCTGGGTGAATGGGTGGGAGTGGGAAGGAGAATAAGTAGGTACAAAAGGTCAGGGCATAAAGCAGTCATCATTACACGTCTCTAACCCACCTTTAACACACACCTGATACTTGGAGTTGAAATCATATGAAGCTCCAAACTGTCATCATCGCCTTCGTCACTTTTATGTCAAATCTCTTGTCAATGGGTTTTGCCAGAGTGTGGAAGAATTTCATGTTCAAAGCCTCAGAGAAACCTGATACTTCTTCTTTTTCCAATGGGTTAAATGTCAAGCAGTAAACAGAGAGTGGCTCAGATTTGTTAAAAACTGCACCAAGATATTTTGGTTCCTTGGAGTCTTGTTCAATTCAAAACCATCCTAGCATGTTAAGGCAACCAAAGATGTCATCTCCCAAAGCTGTAAAATTTGACTTTCCCACAGCTCCGAGACGTTTCTGCAGAACTGCATGGGGAAACAGTTCTCCCTGGTTGAACAAAGTAATATTCCAATGTAACAGAATCTCCAATATTTAGAAGGGTATGTAGATTCAGGAATATAGGGTTGTAAAAGATGCTATAAATAGGGTGACCATATAATTTATTTTCCAATAGAGACATTTTTGAAATGGGACACAAATAATAATGACACTTAGATAAGAGGGTAAGCTGGGACTGTCCCAGGCACACCAGAACTTGAAGTTATCCACACTGTGGAGAAAGACTCAAGGGACTTAGGAGTGTGTCTACAACTCTGTCCTCATGCAGTCCCATGCTGATGAATAAATGCAGAAAGTTCTAAGTTGGACCCTACTAACTCCAAGTTTGTGCTAAATTCAGAAACTTCGGTTGACTTTCATACTTAATTTGATTACTTTATCCACCAACAGTTTGGGACATTTAGGGACAGAGGCATGATGGATTTTGACCGGGCTACACAAACCCTCTCCATCCAATTATTCATTCAGTATTTCAGCAAACTTTGGTTGAACATCAATTACAATTTGGGAACTAATCGGAGGTCTGGGCAGGGCAGTTACAAAAATGAGTAAGACATAACTTTCAAAGAGTCTGTGTACAATAGGTGAGATACCTGAAAGCAGGTCATTGTTAATGCAATATATTCAAATGCCGGAAGCACATATTTCCCAAGAGGTCATACATGGCTAGTTAAATTTCCTGAAACTTCTGGCATCTCATTACACTATGGTATCATATTTCATGTAAAATGTCATTCTCCCTTGCCTCACTTTTCTTACTGAGGTCTACTTGTATCTTAGTTCGCAACGTGTACTTAAGATTTATAAAATTACATGTATTTAAATATCTTCCAGAATTCAAGTTGTTAACTAAAAAAGAACTGTCCTCTTTCTTCCCTTTCTTCTAGCTTTAAATTACATAGTTCTGTGATTCCCCTTTGCCTTTTCTTCCACATGAGTAAAGCTTTGCTTTGCAGGAGTACTTATTAAGAAAGTATGGCCATTTCAGCCAAATTGCAAAATACACCACACAGGTTTGAGTGGGAAGCCTGATGAATGAACAATCTGAAATTCCCCTTCACTTCAGTACCACTGAAATGCCTCAGCTTGCAAGGCAACACTTTTATGAGGTACTCATTATAAGAATTTCAAATTCTGTCCTGCAGACCCAATCAACTCCCTTCTGAGAGTTGCTACATGTGCTTCTACTTTCCCTAATGGTTTTAGAAGTAATTAGCACTTCAGGTTTTGTGTTTACCCAATCATCTAAGGATTACAAGACATATCACATATGTTGGCTTGCTTATCTGGCTTCATTTCCTTTGGAATCAAGAAAGCTTTCCAAATGGGTATGTTTATATAAGAAAGGTGAACAGTGAAATTAATTCATGCATTCACATATCTGTTGTCTTCTATTATTGCCCCCATTTTATGAATGGTAAAGTAAAATTTGGTCAGCATCTGGGACACTGCCTGTATGGCAACACCTCTATTCTGAGATTTAATCCCTTACTCCCCTCTCCCATAACCCAAGCACCCAAGGCTACTCTCAGGGTCACAGAGTCTTACCCGACCCTACTCCCTAGCCATAACCAATGGGTCCAGAGGGAGGCATCTATCCAAACTGAGCCAGTTGTAGCACTCTTCTCCCTGCCCAACCACCAGCCTCACCAAAACTAATTGGTTTGGGGTAGGCATCAGCCAGTCTTGGGCCAAGTGAAGTTCTTTAGGATTACTTGAAAAGTGCTGAGAGAGAGTCATTCCTCTCTAGCAAAAAAGATCATAACATGAAAAATCTATCTATATTTATACTCAGTGCACTTGAGAATTTCACATTCTTGCCACCAGTGAATTATCAATCTTCTTCTTATTTTTTTTTTGCGGTACGCGGGCCTCTCACTGTTGTGGCCTCTCCCGTTGCGGAGCACAGGCTCCGGACGCGCAGGCTCAGCGGCTATGGCTCACGGGCCCAGCCGCTCCGCGGCATGTGGGATCCTCCCGGACGGGGGGAACGAACCCGTGTCCCCTGCATCGGCAGGCGGACTCTCAAACACTGCGCCACCAGGGAAGCCCTATCTTCTTATTTTTTACATTCCAAGTTTTTGCTTTTTTTCACAAAAGATTATTTTTACTGTTATTTTAATTTGCATATCCTGAATATTAATACAGTTGAGTTTCATTTCACATGGTTGTTGGCCATTTGATTTTCTTGTTCTATGAATTCCTTGCTAATATCCCTTGTGCATTTTATACTGGGATGTTGGTCTTATTGATTTGTAGAAGCTCTTTAGAGTTTATGAATATTCATTTTCTATCAGCTTGATGCATTGTTTCTACAATTAAAAAATAAGAGATTGTCATAGTTAGAATCCAGCTACATATTGTTAATTTAATTAAACAGGGAGCCCATTAGACTGAGGTGGCTCTAACACCATAGTGACCTACATAAGCAAACCAAAATCCAAGCCTATAAATGCCTCAAGGTTATGAAATCAAAACACTAGGGACAACCAACCACAAACAGCCAACTAGGCTTTAAGCTACAGCCAATCAACAATTTCCTTACTTTGCTTCCACCTTTTCTCTGTAAGAGTCTCTCCTCAGCTCCCATTGGCAGAGCACTGCTATCCACTTCCTGTTTGGCACTGCCCAATTGGAATCCATTTTTGCTCAAGTAAATTCTTAAAATGTTTAATATGCCTCCGTTTATCTTTTAATAATATCATTTAGAAGAGATATACTTAAAGCAAGTAATAGGGAAAGGTTAAAAACACAAAGATGGAAATATAGACCAAGAAAGTGCTAACAACAGCAAAACAAGCTTGACAAAATAAAATTCATTCAAAACAGAATTCAAGACAAAAAAATAAACAGGCAAAAAAATTATTTTGACTTTTAATAAAAGTAACAACCCACAAAGAAAATGTAAAGATCAAGAACAGTGTGTCTTTATTGTGTTAATGGCCAAGCAATTAGCAACATGGTTTTGAAATGTAGAGAATAGAAATTATGGGAAATGTAAATCATCACATTCCTGTAAGGAGATCTTAAAACACTTGGCTCTGAAATCAACAAAACATTGAGACATTCTAAATAACAAACTACTATCATGCAGATTTTAAAGGATAACCATAAAACACTGTGTACAACAAAGGAAGAAAATATATATTCTCAAATATCCATGATACCCTTATTGAAAAAAAATTCATTGTCAAGCCATAAGGCTAAACCTCATTAAATTTTATAAGTAAGAAAGCATGCTGGTGCTGATTCTGAGCATCACAGAATAAAAGTAAACATTGCAACAAAAAGATAAATGAAATAATGTCTAACCATGTGACTTGGAATTTTACACTCTTCTGAATAATTATTGAATTATAAAAATAAATTAAAATGGAGACTACAGATTATTTAGAATGTATGACAAAGAGAAAAAGCTATCAAAATCTTTGTGATGCAGCTCAAGTGCTTTTTATACACTTAAATATGCTCATTAAAAAACAAAAAAGTAAAAATAAAAACCTAAGCATTTGACACTATAGTGTAGACAAATTAAGCTGGAAAAAAATTAACAAAAAGAAAAAAGTAATAAATAAAACCAAAGCTTCCTTTAAAAGGCCAATGTAAGAAACAAACTTCTGTAGGCAAAAAATAGAAAAGACCCAAATAAACACCATTAGAAATAAAAAGACAGTCATTATACAAATATAAATTTTTAAATGCAAATTAAGTAGAAGATTTTATCAAAATTAAATTTTATTTCTATCAAAATTAAATTGAGTCAGAAAATTTGAATAACTCAATCTCCATAGAAGGAAAGTTGAGTCAACAGACTCTAAACTTCATCCTAAGCCCAGGCAGTTTTTAAACACAAATTTTACAAAACATCTAATGAAAAGACTATTATATATATGGTTACAGGACATAGAAAAAAGATAGAAAACACCTCCCCAGCTCATCTGATACAAGTATAATCCTGATATAAAAACTGAACAATTATAAGACAATACAGAAAACTATCAACTACTCTCCCTTAAGAACAAAAACATAAAAATCTTAAATGAAATATTATTAACTCAAAATCAGCAGAGTATAAAAAATACTATTCCACAAGGCTAGTGAGAGTTTATTCCTGGAACACAAATATGGCTATATATTCATTTAAATATTAATAGAATTAAGAAGAAAAAGTCATATATTCATTGAACCTTTACTGTGCACCACGCACTCTTCTAGACAATGAGGATACGGTAATGAACAAAACAGAAGACTTCCCTTCATGGAGCTTACATTCTAGAGGGAGGAGAGAGAAAACAAACAAATAAATAAAATATAGAATATGTCAAATGGTAACAAGAGCTGTAGAGAAAAACTAAACAGAGAAGTAGGATGGGGAAGAATAAGGCGTTATGAAAGGTTTAATGAGGTAGTCAGAGAAGGGCTTATTGAAAAGCTGACATTTAAGCAAAAACCTAAAAGAGGGAGTCAGAGATAACGAGGAAGGCTAATGGGAGCAGGGCCTTGGAGGACACTGAAGGATTCTGGGTTTTGTTCTGAGGGATTTGAGCAGAGGCATGACTTTCCGCGGCATGTGGGATCTTCCCGGACCGGGACGCGAACCCGTGTCCCCTGCATCAGCAGGTGGACTCTCAACCACTGCGCCACCAGGGAAGTCCCTTGAGTTATAATTTAAAGAATTTTTCTGGATGCTGTATTGAGACAAAGGCAGAGTGAAGAAGATCAGAAGGCTAATGCAATAGCCCAGGGAAGAGATGATGATGGCTCAAATCAACATGTAAGTGGTAGAAGTGATGGAGGTAATGGAATCATTCTGCATATATTTTGAAGGTAGGGACAGCAGGATTTTCTATGGATTGAGTGTAAAATCTGAGAGGAAAATGAGAGACAAGAATAATGCCCAAGATCTTTAGACAGAAAAATTAGAAATTTCAGATGTCATTTACTGAGATAAGAAAGACTGCAAGATGAGTATGTCGAAGACTAGGGGAATCAGTGAACTACACATATAATCATTAAACATTTAAAGCAGTTCCAAAAATAAAGAAAAAGAAAATAATACTTGCAATTGTGATTACTCAACATTGTTCTCAATCTCCTAGCTAACACAGTAAGATAAATATGTATATAAAGAGAAAAGGAGCATAAATTTAGGAAATGAAGAGATCTCCTTGGCACTATTTGAAGATGTAACTGATTATCTAAAAACTCGAAGATAATAAAGACAAAAACTAAGAAGTCCAGCAAGGTAGAGAGATACAAGATTAAGATGCAAAGCTCAATAGCTTTCTTATACTCCAAGATTTAATCGAAAAAAAATTAGACTATTTGCAATGAGAACAAAACAATAAAATATCTACAAATAATCTAACAAAAAATAGATATAGAATTAAAACTATACACTAAAAATATAAAAGAATAGCTAGAGGGAAAGCTTAATATTATTAATACGTCGATTATTTTCCAACTAGATCTATAAACTCATTGAAATCCCCATCTCAATTCTAAGAGAATATTTTTAGGAAACTTGGCAAGCTAATTCTAAACTTCACCTTGAAAAGACAATATGCAAGAGATGTCAATAACTTTTGAAAAAGAAGAAAATGGGCGGGGGGGTTTCCCTGGTGGCCTAGTGGTTAGGATTCAGGGCTTTCACCGCTGTGGCCCGGGTTCAATCCCTGGTCAAGGAACTGAGATCCTGCAAGCTGTGGCATTTAGCCAAAAAAAAAGAAAGAAAGAAAGAAAAGAAAGAAAAATGATGAAGGTACTACCTTACCAGCTGGATGAAGAGTACTTTAGAACGTGATGTATTGGCTCAAGGATGGACAAATGGATCAATGAAACAAATTAAAGTGCAGAAACAGACTTGTATATACATGGGGCTTTGATACATGATATAAGAAACTTTTCAAGGAAAAATAACATTGATTCAATAAATAGTGCTAGAATAATTGAACATTATATAGGAAAAACTCTCTACCCTGTAGTGCACATGAAAACAAATTTCAGATAAAGATCTGTGTTGTTCAAAAAGTAGCCTCCACCCACACGTGGCTATTTAAATTTAATTTTTTATTAATTAAAATTAAATAAATTTCAGCTCAGTCCTCCTAGCTACATTTCAAGTGTTCAATCACCACTTGTTGCTAATACCACCATACATTTCTATCACTGAAATATTTTAAATATTATATAATTGTTAGAAAAATATCTTTACTATCTTGAGGTGAAGCAGGTATTTCTAAAATACAAAGCCCAGATGCCATAAGAAGGAAAACTGCCATTTTCAAAAATAAAAACTTCTGTTTCAAGAACGGCACCATTAAAATAAAGGACAAATGACAGATAGAATGAAAATATTTGCAACATGTGTAAGAGAAAAAGAATAAACTGCTAAAAAAAAAGTGAGAAAAAGATCAACAACCAAATAAAGAATTAGGTATAATGTACAGAAGAAAAGTAAAAGATGAAAAGATGTTCTACAACTTTACTAGTTAAAAGAAAAATACTATTAGGATACCAAGGAAATGGCAAAGTCTGCTCATCAGACAAGCCCCCCCTTGGAGTGTCAAAAGCAAATTAAAGTATCTAAGAAGTCCTGTGGTGCATAAACTAATTTCAATTTGTTTAAGCCAATGTGTCACAAATTTGTTTATCAAATTCTCCCCCATCCTAACTGCTTTAGCTGTAGCATAAAAAAGATGGCCAAGTAGAGATACATAGCAGTTATATTTTAATGATATAGGATATTTTCTATGCAAATGATAGTACCAGTGTGCTTGTAAATGACTGAGTCTCTTGAATAGGTTAAATAAAATACTTTCTCTAAAGGTAACCATAGTACACTGTTGGTGGGAATGTAAATTGGTGCAGCCACTATGGAGAACAGTATGGAGGTTCCTCAAAAAACTAAACATAGAGTTGCCACATGATCCAGCAATCCCACTCCTGGGCATATACCCTGAGAAAACCATAATTCAAAAAGACACATGCACCCCAATGTACACTGCAGCACTATTTACAATAACCAGGACATGGAAACAACCTAAGTGTCCACCAACAGATGAATGGATAAAGGTGTGATACATATATACAATGGAATACTACTCAGCCTTAAAAAAAAATGAAATAATGCTATCTGCAAATACCATATGATATCACTTATATATGGAATCTAAAGTATAACACAGGGACTTCCCTTGTGGAGTAGTGGTTGGGAGTCTGCCTGCCAATGCTGGGGATACGGGTTCGATCCCTGGTTCCGGTAGATCCCACAGCTGTGGAGCAACTAAGCCTGTGTGCCACGACTACTGAGCCTGCACTCTAGAGCCTGCGAGCCATGAGTACTGAAACCCGCGCACCTAGAGCCTGTGCTCCGCAACAAGAGAAGCCACTGCAGTGAGAAGCCCATGCACTGCAACGAAGAGTAGCCCCCGCTCGCAGCAACTAGAGAAAAAAAGCCCGCGCACAGGAATGAAGACCCAACACAGCCAAACATAAATAAATAAATAAACAAATTTTTCCAAAAATAATAAAAATAAAATAAAGTATGACACAAATGAAGTTACCTATGAAACAAAAACAGACTCACAGACATAGAGAACAGACTTGTGGTTGCCAGCAGCAGAGGGGAGGTGGGGAGGGATGGACTGGGAATTTGGGGTTAGCAGATACAAGCTAGTATATATAGGATGGATAAACAACAAGGTCCTACTGTATAGCACAGGGAACTATATTCAATATCCTGTAATAAACCATAATGGAAGAGAATATGAAAAAGAATATATAAAAAGAAAAATATATACATATACATATATGACTCACTTTGCAGTACACCAGAAACTAACACAACATTGTAAATCAAATCAGCTATACTTCAGTTAAAAAAATACTCTCTCTAATATGTTTACCGTAGTTAGTTACTTAGCAAACTTTTTTTTTCACAGATAATGCAGAGATAATTCTTAACTCTTTACTAAATTATAAATTCTAACTGAGTCTGATTTAAATTAAAAGCTATTTCTGTTTGTCGGGAATTCCCTGGTGATCCAGTGATTGAGACTCCACACTTCCACTGCAGGGGGCACAGGCCTGATCCTTGGTGGGGGAACTAAGATCCCACATGCCTCATGGCACAGCCAAAAATAAATACATAATTTAAAAAAAAAATGCTGCTCCTCTAAAAGCTGTTTCTGTTTTTTTAAAAAGCTGTGGTTATCTTCCTTTATTTGGTCTCAAATGGGGAGGGGGCTTTTCTTCTCCATATAACAGGAGGACAAGAGAAAATTTTGGTAGGGAGCAGGTGGGAGGCTGCCACAGAGACCTGTAATTTGAAAGCCTCAATGAAATTGTTTTTATGTCTTTGGGAACATGCCTCCACCTCTAGCTGAAAATCACTGCTTAAAATGATGTACTTTCATGCAAGACAAATGTTTATCTTCCATTTTCTATTAATTTGCCCAGAAGTCTCTCATCAGTGTATTTGTCCAGCCTATTTTTCTTACATGGCATTCTGACATTCACTCCAAAATAGTAAAAAAAAATCTTACCTGAAATGTAGCCTATTTGCAAAAACATTTTTACAAAACCTTCTTTTTATCTATCAAAAAGTATATTTTCTACTTTCCAAAACAATTTTTAAAGTTTTCATTCAAAATTTCCAAACGTCATCTTTGTAAATAAATTTGAAAAGTGGGTATTTTACACCCCATCTGCCTTTCTTCAGAATTAAAGCTTAGAATGCCTTAATAACTTGAATTGTAAAACTGCTTAATAAAACGTGTCTTTGGTAGAATAGAAATCTATTATTTATTTGTCAATTGCTTTGTAGAAGGAGTATTCTGGTATGTTAATACTGCAGTTATTGAATAATGTTTGGATATAATTGGTTATGTTAATGAATGGAAAATGCAACATGATTATTTTTATCGTTCCCCCCGTTAGAGTCCTGTTCACTAATCTTTTTAAAAAATAATTACTTTATGTTCTAGAGATCATTGAAATGTATACTTTAAAATGGTGGATTTTATGTTATGTGAATTTCGTCTCAATCTCAAAAAAAATGATTACTTCATTATCACTCAGATCTTTTAAAATTAGCTTAAGATGCTGAGACAAATCATTCCTCCCTAATAACTGGCTTTTAAACAACAGACAATCCCTTTGAAGTACCAAGCTCCATCACAGAAGCCTTCCTCACTGTAGTTCTGTAAATTACAGGCTATTTATTTTGTATTGAACTCTTCCTACAAACTCCGTATTTTGGATACACAGTACTGTAAAACAAGCATTCTTCACTGCCGATGGTAAAGCCACTGTCCTAATCTGCCGTTCAGTTTAAAATCTGATAACAATGGTTACTTTACCTCAAGAGAAATCCTACAGGCAAACATGTCATGAGTGGCCCAGTTTGACTGAGAACAGATCCAAGCCACTGGTCATAAAGGGTAAACACTTAAGACATTTAACCCAGTCCAACAGTACTAAATGGAAGGGGATGGTCATCTGGATTATGAATCACCTAATTGACATGTCAGAAAATAAGCATTTTATTGACAGAAGGTGATTGTAGGGGAGAGTCATTTTTCATGTAAACAGCCAGATACCTTCCTTCTCTGTCTTTGTATTCATACTTGGGGGGTGGGGACAGTGAGTGGAGGAGGGTGGTGAGAAAAGAAGTAATCCTCCACTACAATTTACAATTTAGTAGCACTTGATACCTAATAGTTTATTTCTTGCTTTGGCTTTTGTTTCACCAGCTCTCCAGAAATCTGTAATTGTTCACAGCTTCTAAACAAATCTCAGTTTTTTACAAGAGACTTTAACTTTCTCTGGACCTCCTATCAGCAGTTTAAAGAAGTAATTTATGAGGAAAGGTTGATATTACTCCCCTGTTCATCTCTTTCTCCGTTGGATATGTTTCACTGGTTAGTATGACAATGGTATTATAAAAACACACATCCTACAGACGCCCCACCACACACACCCCACCACACACACACACACACACATTTGTTTACAACCTGTAAGACACTTCAGGTTAGCAGCCTGCTGTCACCCAGCTTTACATCTCCTCCTAACCCTACTCTACCCCAACTGTGTTTATACATAGTAGCTATTCAGTAAATATTTGTTGATTTTAATTTGTTAATTAAAAATTTGTTAGTTTGATTTTAATTTGTTGATGTATTGATTCCAGAAAATGTTATCAAGCACCCTCATGACAGGACTAATAAAAGGAACAGTAATTTTTAAATTGAGCCAAATTATTGCACTGATTTCTTGGTTAAAATCATATTTTATTTTAATTCTAGTATATGTAATAGGTATTCAATAAATATTTAAGGGAGTCATGCTAACTGAACTCTCTTACGTGATCCGGTTTTCAAACGACTCCCTCATCTCCAAAGAGATGTCTCATTCTGTATTGCAGATTGATATATTTTCTACCTTTAAAATCCTTTTCTGAGAGGAGTAGAGCTTTAGCCTAATTTACTTCTTTATCAGTGAGATCTTGGCTGAATAAGATCTTTAATATACTCCATTTTACCTCGTAGAAATGATCGTTCTCAGCATAATGAGTAAATTAGTCAGACTCAAAACTTAAACTTTAGGGTTTACACATGGCTGATAGCACAAAGGGTAGAAGCCCACTGTGTAAACTTCAATTAAATAAATAGTAAACTAAGTAATGCATATGCAGAACTCAGAAGTGTATTATATTTGTAGGAATAACTACCTACAGTTTTGAAATACTAAGATGTCACTTAGTATTATATTAATTTTTATACCAAGTTACATTTTTCTTCTTATTTATTTTACAGTTTATACAATTTTTGGATTTTGGATTGTCTTTTCCCTCCCACCCCATCCCACCCCCAGGTGAGAGTGCCTAGCAGTCTCTGCTTTTTTATACGTGTATGGGGAGGGGGACAGTATAATATCAATAAATACTGAAAAGTCTAGGTCTGTTTGGAATTGACAAATAATGGTCCCCAGGAATGTCTGGCCTCCTCCAATCCTGCTTTTCTCCTTTAAAGAAAAGAAGATTCAAGAATAACGCTTTTAAAGCAGGTGTTCTTTACGAGAAATAAGTCAATCTTCAGCCTCTCAAGGGAGAGTACAATGAGAAAAAGGTAGTTGAGACAGAAAAGTGAACACGTTGAGAAATCAAAGCAGAACACAATCTGAGAATCAGGCACAATTAATACCAGGCAATTTCTAAATCCCATGATTGGTTAGATTAAGAGGATTAAAAATGTCTTAATGTCACAGGTATTTGCTATAAACCTCAAGAATGACTTGCTTAGTCTGGGAAGAACCAGGAGAAGGCTGGAGTCAACCTGATCACAGTGGGAGGTAAGGCTCGTTTTCCCAAATCATCAAGTTCCTTTATAAAAGGACTTTTGTGAAGACAATGACAGCTCAGAGATCCCAGCTGAGGCTTTAACGATTTCTGAGAAGCGGGGGTCATCTCACATTTCTTTGTCTCCCCAGTGCACAATTTAGTTGATAGGACTAGTATAAGCTCAATAAATATTTGGTATAAATGACTTGGAGAGTGGGGTAATCCGAGAGGTTTCTCTGATTTGGGACTAGGGAAGCCTATTACCTAAGTAAGACTGGAGCAAGGAAATGTTCCTTGTCTCAAGAACCTCCAAAGGTAACATTGGAAGAAAAATCTCCTGGAAATTGGGAATAGCTGTGCCACATGCCACCAACCCTGTTCTCCTGAGATTCATTTTTAATTTGGGGCAGACTTGCTCAATCTTGGCACTATAGACATTTTGAGCTGTATAATTCTCTGTAGTAGGGATTATTCTGTGCTTTGCAAGATGTTTTAGCAGTATCCCTTGTCTAACCATTAAATGCCTGTAGCATCCTCACCCCACCTCACTCCCACCACCACCAGTGTGATAATCAAAAATGTCTCCAGACACTGCCAAATGTCACCTGGGAGGCAAAATGGTCCCCAGATAGAACCGCTACTTTAGGGTCTCTCCTTGATTATCTCTCTGGCCTCAGGAGAAAACTGTTCACTCCTTTTAAACTGCCCAGGTGTGCCCAAAATACCTTGCTTCTGGGGTATAACAAAGAGAAAATAAATTCAGAGTATGCATCTAAAAAATCTGGTTTACAAGCTGTGACTGACCAAAGCACAGGGAAACACAGTATTCTGAGATTTCTTCCTACCTCCTGCTTGCCTCTCCTGATGGAACTTCAAGGTTGCTTCAACCTTCATCAAAGGAAAATCTCCCCAGACACATGGAATCCTGGAAGACTAGACCAAGTGTCCTTTCTCCTTCATTCCTTCAATCTTAGGGTCTTCTCTCTCAATTCCCGTGACTTCTCTGAGGATATTCCTCTTCCTCCAGGTAACTGAAACAGGAATGATTTCATCAAGATAACCATATCTGAATAGAATAAAACAACCATGGTATTCATTCAATAAGAGGAACACACCACACTTTCAAGGGAGTTGTTTCCTCATGCAGGGTTATATATTACATCTTAATCTAATTATAAGTCACACATGCACTCACATTATTTTTCTGAGCTCATCCACTGCTTTCTTATAATCTCTGAAAATCACTGGGGAGGACACAGTAAAGAAGGAAATAGGGGGTATTTGTTTTTTGGATGCTCAATTGGCTGTTGCCTACACAACACATCTGCCTTGGCATGCAGTAATGGATATGTTAGATGATTGGAAACTGACATTTCTCCTGTAAAGGCTTTCATTTGTTTTCCATCACAGTAACACACAATTTCCTGCATTCTCTGCCCCTAGGGTGTTTTCTACAAAGAGAAAACATTACTTTAGACTTTTAGCATATCTGCCCTAAATTAGCGTCATAAGTTCTCTGTGTTCTCCAAGACCAAGAGAGAAAGAGTAACAGAACATAACCTAAAATTAAGTAGAACCAACCAATGAATGCTGTGTTTACCAGAGAAAGTTTCTGTAGAACAGGTTGGACTGGGAGCAATCCTCCAAGCAGAAACCAATGAGTAAGACCAATTCTAACAGGTGTTTGAGAATGAATTCGTGGGCGGTTGAGGAACCATGCTAAAGTCTCACCAAAATATGGAAATACACTTAGGCTCAAAGAGATATGTACACATTCCAAATGAAATCAAAACACAACCAAAAACAGAACAAAATGCTTGTTTGTTCCTAAAACACTAGAGACAGCTTCAGCTTGGACATTCCACGGCATTGGGTCTTCACACAGCCACTCACTTGCTCTTTACTGTTGAATAAGCCACTTAACTCTTCAGATCTCAGTTCCCTCATCTGTTGAATGAGGTCTAGATGATTTTTTGTTGTTGTTCCAGGATCCTATGTGCATATTTCAGATTGGAAGTCCTCATAAGAGTTTTTGAATAAGAATGTGTGGGATGAGGATTTTGTCGTGCAAACACTTTCCCACAATACTCCCCGATTTTAATTCTCTTACTTTCCATTAGAGATGATATTCCTCTTTTTGACACTATCAACTCTGCCTAAATTCTTTCTGGACAATTATTTCCTATTTCCCCAGCACCTGCCCCCACCATCTTTTCCTGGCTAACTCCCACTCACTTGTTAAGTCCTGCCTTAAGCATTAAATCCTTCAGGCATTATTCCATTCACCTAAGCCAAGTAAGGTTTCCTTTCTCTGCATATATCTATCCCTGCACTTAGCACAATATGTGAAAATGAGCTGTTTCAGGAAGCTTATTTTACACAGAGTGTAGGGACCATATTTCTTTCATCTTTGTATCCTCAGTGCCTAGCCTAGCGACTAGTGAAGAATAGGTAATTGAAAATATATACATATATATTTGGTGACTCTTGTTTAATACATCTGTGAATATGGTACCTAGCCTTAAAGAAACAAGAACTCTAACCAAAGTGTTTCCATAGAGAAGAGGGATCCTACCTATTTTATATTGAGCCCTAAACTAGGAGAGAGGGACTAAGGGAAAATTTAGAAAGTGAGCGATGATTCAACTTTTAGAAGAGAACTTTAAGTAAATGTAAATTACATGGCACAAGTAAAAGATAAAATCTTTACAAAGGTCTATAAGGGCTGCGTGGTCTGCCTTGATCCCCTCCCCCCGCAACCATGACCTCATCTACTACTTACTCTCTCTTCCACCCCTGCTCCAGTCCAGCCAGAGACACAGTCACACTCCTATCTCAAGGCATTTACATTCAGTGTCCCCCTGGCCTGAATCTCCACTCACCAGTTAACCACATGACTTCGTCTTCACCTCCTTTTAGGTCTTTGCTCATAAGTCACGTCCTTAGTGAGGTCTTCCCTGAGCATCCTATTTACAACTGCATTAGCCGCCTCCCCCCAACTCCAGTCCCTGTTCCCCTTCTCCATTCTATCTTCGACTTTATCACACTACAACATACCATGTACTTCACTTACCTTACTTAGTGTTTGTCTGTCTCTAGTGGAGTATAAGCTCTAAACATATTATGTTTTGTATAGTGCTATTTGCCCCTTGCCCAGACCATGCCTGGAACATAGTAGGTGCTCAGTAAACATTTATTAAATAATAAATAAATAAATAGGCAGACAAAGACACATTCAATGCACATAGCCTTGCTCAAATTATCTAGATGTTTCCTAGTATTTTATATATCTGGCCAAAAACTGAACTCGGCACTTGAGTATCACACTACCTACCTGACATCTCCACCTGGATGGCAACAAGGCATCTCAAACTGAGCAAGTCTAAAACCAGTTACTTGATCTCCTCCCACAGACTTGTTCCCCCTGGAGTCTTCCCCAGCTCAGTGTACAGATAGCCAGCCACTAGCTCAAGCTAAAGCCAGGTGGTCATTTGGGGCAGAGATAATGCTGTGTTCACAAACTGCTTCCATTTTCTTCCTGAACAGGCAACCCAGCACCCCTAATGCCCACAGTTAAGCACGGTTATGTTACTGAGCTCTGGCCAATAGAATGTGGATAGAGGTGAAGCGCTCCATAGCCGGCTGGCCCCTTAAATGTTCTGTGTGGTCCTCCACGCTCTCTCTTTCTGTTCCTGGTCATTTGGGAAGCCGTCTTTGAAAATGGAGGCTCCACAAGATGTAAAAACCTGAATGTGGGGAGCAGGCCTCCCTCACTCTGCTGTTGACCCATACTGGATGGTGATATGAACAAAAAAATAGCTTTTAATGAGTTAAGTCACTGAGATTTGGAAGGGACTATTTGTTATAGCACTTATCACCCTAATACATAATTTTGTTACCTCCCTTTCCTTACCACATCCTCTGAGAATTCTTTCATTACAATGTATCTTCAATTCTTCCTCTCCTCCCCATCTTCATCACCAACACCCTAATCCTAAGGTCTACCATTTGTTGCTTAGACATCTACAGTAGCCCCTTTATTTTTATTTTTATCCCTCTCAAGTTTATTCTCCAAACAATGATCTTCAGTGGTGTCCACCGCACTTATAATTAAACCCGCTCCTTTCTCATGACCTCACCCTTCAGCCACCTCATTCCCCTCTTTATTTACTGCACTCCCACCTCTTTGGCCTTTTCTTCACCACCTTGGGGGCCTTACATCTTCTGGTGTTCCGTCCACTTGAAGTGTGCGTTCAGTGACTTCTAATATGGCTGGTCCTTTCTCAGCCTTCAGGTCTTATTTTAAGCCTCACCTGTTCAGCAAGACCTTCTTTGAATGCTTGGTCTAAAGTAGCTCCCCAGGTTATTCTGTCATGACACTCTGATCTTTCCTTCATAGCACTCAACATTTAGTAATCACATAGTTATATTTACCTGTCTAAAATCTATTTCCACTACTAATTATATGGTAAAGTCTGCAAGTGTTGGGACCTTGTACATTGTGGTCACCACTGAATACCCAGCACCCAGCACAGTGCTTGGCACATGGTGTATGCTCACTGAATACTTGTTGAAAAGATGAATGGATTGATATAGATTGACCACTGACTCTGTCTGGAATTCATCATTTCCTTTTCCACCTAATACAGCTTGTTCCCCCAAATATCATCTCATTTATAACTGTGAGAGGTTTTTTTAACTAGCAGGCTCACATCCAATTTTACCTTAATTATGTTTACAACAGGTATTAATAAAACATGACACATTTGATCAAAGTGGCTTTTTTTAAAGAAATAACTCTATACATCGCAATCATTCTTACAGCAGAGTTTGACATTTTTTCTTGAGAAAGTTTTAAGACTTTTTTTCTTATTTCTCATAAGACAAAATGATCAACGTAATCTCACTGTCATACTTCAAGAACTATTCTCATTATGTCATTTGTGGTATTGAAACCAAGGAGGACCCTGTAGGGTTCCTGGGCACAGATGCCTTTTTTGTCCCCCGTTTCTTGTAGGCAAGACTCCAGCCTCCACGACCTTCCCTGAGTTCCAAAGGGCAGATTCGAACTGTTGCTAACCAAGGGAGGAGCAGCCAAGAAACCACCTGAGGCGAGATTAAAGGGACCAGAGAAGCTCATCCAGATTAGGAGACGGGCGCGCTTCCCTGGTGGCGCAGTGGTTGAGAGTCCGCCGGCCGATGCAGGGAACACGGGTTCGTGTCCCGGTCCGGGAAGATCCCACATGCCGCAGAGCGGCTGGGCCCGTGAGCCACGGCCGCTGAGCCTGCGCGTCTGGAGCCTGTGCTCCGCAACGGGAGGAAGATTAGGAGACAACCTGAGACCCTGCGCACACCCTGATCTTGTCAGCAACCCCATCCTTGAACTATTGCCATGAAACTCCTCATCAAATCCTCCCAGGTTGAGACACGTAGCTTTTCGAGGCAGGAGCCCACTGTGTCCCCCCTTGCCTGGCAAAGCAATAAAGCTATCCTTTTCTCCTTCAGCCAGAACTCTGTCTCTGAGATTCGATTGGGCACTGGTGTACAGAGAGGCTGAGCTTTCGGCATCAGTATGAGGAGGGTTGCAAAAGCAGAAGACTGGGCAACACATAGTGAATATCAGCCATGATAGAATGAATTAGTCTGTGACCTGGGCAACTGAGGAGTTAGATAATGTGCGTCAGCCAGAGATTTCCCTAAAACTCTTTCCAGAGGTTTCCAAAAAGGCAAAATCCAGGGACAAATCTGAGCTTGGGAAGTGGAACTGAATCAGGAACAGAGGTCTTAGCAACAATGCCCAAATTCTACCAAGGGCTTTTCTCATCATATTTTGTGATTGCTTTTTTCTTTTGACTCCCCTGGGGTCCTTGGCCCCAGACAATTTTCCCTATTACCTCTCAGTCTTTACTTGCACTGTATATATTTTTATACAGTTTAAATCAGAGGGTCATGAAATTTCTATTCCATCTTTATGTCACTGTATAGACTTTATAACAATTTTAAAGGCTAAATAATAATGCACCAAGTTGCTATACTATTCTTTTATGTGCAAGGCAGTATAGCATAGAGGTTTGCAGCCACACTGCCTGGGTTCAAACACCAGTTCCCCTACTTATTAGGGCCTTGAAAAATGATTCATCTCTATATAATCTTTTCCCCATCTGTAAATTGACACTAATAATAATAATACCTATTTCATAAGGTCACAATGAGGATTAAGTGAGATATTACATAAAAAATATTTAGATTGGTACTATGCAAATGTGGCTATTTTTATTGTTGGGTATTTATGTTCCTGATTTTTTTTAGACTTATACATGAAACTACAATAAACATATTAAAATATAAGGCTGTTTTCTTCATTGTTAACTATGCCCCACAAAGGTCTTTTCCATGTTTTAGACGAAAGATTAAACCATACCGCTGTCTTAGTAACTGCATTTCCTTTAAACAACAGACAACTGCAAACCAGACTATGAACAACCTTCCACTGGGCCAGTGTTAAGTAGCCAAAAAACACCCGTTTATGCTGGGGCTTGAATTCTGAGGTTGGACTCAAAGTAAACAGGCAGGTGAAGAGGTTGGGATGATGAAAGACAATAGACCATTACCCAAGACTAATGGTGTTGTAAAGGAGATAAATGTCTTTGAAGTAGCACCCTTAAAACTTGTGACCTTTAGGTTGACCTTTCCTTTCAGATTTTGGTATGCAGGTTGTTTTAGAGTCTGTGCAAAGTCAGCAATTAGAAAGATGGACCTTGAGAGAAACAGGTCTTTGAAGAAGGTGCCTACCCAGGGGTGTGACTCCATTTCTTCTACCAAGTTCCCAATCACTTTCAAAATGTGGGAGCTCTGTTGCTCGTGCCCTTACAGGTGTACTTTCTCCTAGACAGAAAATGTGTTTGGTCCTGCCCCATTGTGCAGTCCAAGCTGAGCACAGGAAAAAACCAACGGCGGAATCCAGACAAATTGCCCCTTTCTTGTGAGGAGTAAGGAAAAGGAACAGATGGTTAGTAACATTAAACACTAGTTGCCGGCAAAGAAAATGGTATTCATAAGAATTATTCATTTTGCTAAGGGCATTATAGAAAATAGGATTGATGACTTTTATAGAAGGTACTAGAAACCAATATAATCAGATCTGATTTAACAGGTAATAAAGTACTATGGATATTATTTGAAGCAACTGACATTTATACAGTATGTTAAAGTTTCCAGAAAGCTTTCCCTTGGGACGACAGTTAATCTTCACACAGAATGATTATTATTCTCCTGGTACCTAGGACACTTAATATTTGTTAAACAGTGCCATGTCAAGCCATATTGGAGCCTGACACAAAAGAAAAATTAAGTAACACAGTACTGTCTTTTAACTAAAATTTTTGACATTTTGCTCATCATAGATTTTTTTATATTAACTTTGAATTTTAAATATTGCCTTAAAATACTACTTTGATTACTGAGGTTTTCTGGTATACGCCCCTAGTCAATTAATTGTCGGTTACAATGTCATTACTCTTTTAAATGGTGTTTTAAAAGTCATCACCCTGGGACTTCCCTGGCCGTCCAGTTGTTGGGACCTCACCTTCCAATGCAGGGGGTGCAAGTTCGATCCCTGGTCGGGGAGTTGTGATCCTACATGCCTGGCGGCCAAAAGACAAAACAGGAGCAGTACTGTAACAAATTCAGTAAAGACTTTAAAAATGGTCCAGGGCTTCCCTGGTGGCGCAGTGGTTGAGAGTCCGCCTGCCAAAGCAGTGGACGCGGGTTCGTGCCCCGGTCCGGGAAGATCCCACATGCCGCGGAGCGGCCCGTGAGCCATGGCCGCTGAGCCTGTGCATCCGCTGAGCCTGTGCTCTGCAACGGGAGAGGCCACAGCAGTGAGAGGCCCGCGTACCGCAAAAAAAAAAAAAAAAAAGGTCCACATCAAAAAAAATCTTTAAAAAGTAAAAATAATAATAATAATAAATAAATAAAGTCATCACCCTTACAACCTCGCATTACTACTTTAGTCAACTTAGTTAAATACTATAGAAGTGTATCTAAATTTTATGCCTAGGGCATACTCTGCTTTACCTTGTACAACTCAGATGCCAGTGAGCAAGTTTCCTCTTCTGTCCTCAGATGAAACTGAGAGTAATAAGAGATATGGCTGTTTCCAATTTAGTTGGTTTAATTTCTTATCTAAAAAATACCTCTGTAGAATTTTGTCTTAACTAAAGACTTATACTGGAAGATAGCAATCCTCTGATCCACTCTTTCCTGTTCTGTTTTCCTAGTGTAACTTCCAGCAGCAACATTTTAAACTTTTGAAAACTATTTCTTCGGATACTTACCTCCATTATTTTAAATAAGACAGAGTGGCCTACCTCTTTTTTTTTTTTTTTTTTTTTCCCACATGCTTTTGGTCCAGGCACAGAGACTGTAAGACGAGGTGGCTACATGCCTCAGTGAAAGACTAGCTCCTGTTACAACTTCAGCAGTACCCTCCAGCATCCCACATGGGGTTAGGTGAGGGTTGCCCTTCTCAGGACTATTGCCCTACCACTTGATTTATCAAATAGATGCATTATTTACTGATGCTATGATAGCTCATAAATTCTCTTACACCAGCTTACTTTTACCCTCCCAATACAGCTATCACATATTTTTTAGTGAAAGCAATAACCGTCATTTCCATTACTATAGCAACATAAAATATGTTCTCAGCACAGCCAAATATAATAGTATAATGTAATTATGCTTCTTATATACCTTTTTTTTACCATTACCTCATTACCCTTTATCTCATAATTATCTATAAACATATCCTTAGATATTTCAAACCTCTCCATCTGTCATGTGCCTAGGTTTAAACACACCAGACGATGTATCACTTTTATTTTGTTCCTGGAGGACTCCCTCACAAAATTCTCCCTCTTCTTGCCCAGTTCCAGTCTGGCTGCTCTCTTGGTTCACTGACAGCTGTCAACCTGAACTTCCTTTTGACAGGATCCTAGGTACCCTGAGGCTCAAGTTTTTCCCTTCTTTGTTTTACTCCTTAATTTCTCTAGAGTACATCCTTTTTTGCCTCCTCAGAAAAGGTAAATGAAAAGTAAAGTATTTAGTGTGTTGTTTAATTCTCACATTTGTGAATTTCCCAGACTTCCTTGTAGTTTTGATTTCTAATTTAGTTCCATTATGGTCAGAAAACATACTTTGTATGACTTGAATTCTTTCAAATCTACTGAGGCATATTTTATGGTCTAGAATATGGCCTACTGAGGTAGGCTGTGTGTTGACTTGTTCTGTGCATCCTTGGTACCTGACAGACTTCTCAGCATACTTGAATGTGTATTCTCCTGTTGTTGGTTGTTCTATAAATGTCAATTAAGTCAGGTTGGTTTATTGTATTGTTCAAGTTATCTCCATTCACCCTGATTTTCTGTCCCTTTGTTCCAGAAATTAAAAGAAGGTTGTTGAGATTTGTGACTATAATTATGGATTTGTCTCTTTCTCCTTGCATTTATATGAGTTTTTGCTTCATATATTTTGTTTTGTTTTGTTTTGCGGTACGTGGGCCTCTCACTATTGTGGCCTCTCCCGTTGCGGAGCACAGGCTCCGGACGCGCAGGCTGAGCGGCCATGGCTCACAGGCCCAGCCGCTCCGCGGCATCTGGGATCTTCTCAGACCGGGGCACAAACCCGCATCCCCTACGTTGGCAGGTGGACTCTCAACCACTGTGCCACCAGGGAAGCCCTGCTTCATATATTTTGAAGCTACGTTATTAGGTGCAGAAATACTTAGGATTGCTATGACTCTTTGATTTATTGATTCCTTTATCATTAAGAAATGACCATCTATATCCCTGGCAATAATTTTTGCTCTGAAGTTTACTTTTTCTGATATTAATGTAGCTAGTGCAGATTTCTTTAGTTAGTTTTAGAATAGTATATCTTCTTTCATCCTTTGACTTTTAACCTAGTTATGTCTTGATATTTACACTGGGTTCCTTGTGGGCAACATATAACTGGGGGTCTTGCTTTTTTATTCAAGCTGATTATACCAGCCTTTTAATTAAAATGTTTAGACCGTGCACGTTTACATATTTATTGATATGATTGAGTTTAAACTTACCATCATGCTATTTATTTTCTATTTGTACCAACTGTTCTTTGTTTACTTTTCTACATTTTTGCCTTTTGTTTTGTGTTTTTTTTAGTTAATTTTTATTGGAGTATAGTTGCTTTGCAATGTTGTGTTAGTTTCACTGTACAGCAAAGTGAATCAGCTATACTTATACTTACATCCCTTCCTTTTTGGATTTCCTTCCCATTTAGGTCGCCACAGAGCACTGAGTAGAGTTCCCTGTGCTATACAGCAGGTTCGCGTTAGTTATCTATTTTACACATAGTACCAATAGTGTACATATGTCAATCCCAATCTCCCAATTTCTCCTACCACCACCATCCTTTTTTTTTTTTGGATTGAATATTTTTTATGATTCTATTTTATCTCCTTTGCTGACTAAACAGCTATAAATCTTTGTTCTGTTAACTCAGTGGTTACTTTATGGTTTACAGTATACATATTTATGTTATAACAGTCTACGTTCTAGCAATATTTATCACTTCATATATGGTTTAAGAAACTTACAGTAATATAAGTATTTCTCCCTTCCCAGCCTTTATACTAATGTTGTCATACATTTTACTGTCTACATACCTTATAGACCCCACACTACATTGTTGTCATTTTTAAGTAGCAAAGAGATATAAATAATGTTTAAGTCACATATCTACTCATGTAGTTATCATTTCTGGTGCTCATTATTTCTTTTCTTAGATCCATATTTCCAACTGGTATGATTTTCCTTCTCCCTATAGGGCTTCCTTTAATATTTCTTATAATGTGAGTCTGTGGGTGATTGCTTCTTTCAGCTTCTACATGTCTGAAAAGTTCTTTAATTCAACTTCAGTTTCCACTTAGGTATTTTGTGTGTCTTAGTCCATTTGGGCTGTTATAACAGAATACAATAGACTGGGTGGCTTATAAACAACAGAAACTTATTTCTCACCAATCTGGAGGCTGGGAAGGCACCAGTATATTTGGTATCTGATGAGAACCCACTTCCTGGTTCATAGCCAGCAGTCTTTCTACTATGTCCTCACATGTCAGAAGGTACAAGGAAGCTCTCTGGGTCCCTTTTCGTAAAGGCACTAACCCCTCCATGAAGGCTCTGCCCTCAAGACCCAATCACCTCCTAAAAGCCCCACATTCTAGTACCATCACACTGTGTGTTAGGATGTCAACATATGAACTTTGTTGAATGTCAACACAAATATTCAGTTCATAACGCTTTGGGTATTGAAGTCTAGGTTGGAACTTTTTCTTTCCGTACTTTAAAAATATTACTCTCTTCTTGCTGGGTACTAGATATTTTTGCATCCTTTTCAATATTCTTGAGCTTTATTCTAGAAGTTACTCAGAAATACTTTGATCTCTTTGGGTGTTGCTTTTAATATTTGATAAGCAATAACAGAGCAGCATTTCATCTAGGACTAATTATTTTCCACTAATGAGGAGAGATCCTTCTGAATATTCTAACTAATGAGGTTTTCCAGTCTGGATGGTGGAGACGGGGACTATTCCCAGACCCATGTGAGCTCAAGGAACTGTTCCCACTAATTCTTTTACACGTGGTGGTTCTTCCCCAGCCTCAGTGAGGACACTTCCTGAATACTTAAGGAAACTCTTCTGCAGGTCTCTGGAAGTTCTCACTCTGCAAAGCTCTGTTCTCTCCAGGACTCTGCCCTGTGAACTGCAGTTGTCTTAATCTCACCACACTCTTAGCTTAATCTCCTTAATCCTTCACTTAATCTCCTTAAATTCCATTCCATCGCCTGAAAACTCTCTCAAGGTGGGAAGCTGAAGCAAGCCTTGTCTGTTTCCCATCTCTCAGGAGTCACCGTACTTTGTTGCCTGGTGTTTAATGTCTTGAAAACATTGTTTTGTATATTGTACCTGGTTTTTCCGTTGTTTTGGCAAGAAGACAAACCCAGTTCCTATGATGCCATTTTAGCTGGAAGCAGAAGTCCCTCCATTGTATTTTAATGTTGAAAAGTCCAAAGCCTTGCTCACTTTTGTTTCTTCGTACGGAACTAGTTCTAATGAATCTTTCTCTTTGTTTATGTTCTGGAACTTCATGAAATTTCATGATGTTCTATTTTCGTACGGGTCTATGTTCACTCACTGTACGTGGTTCTTAGTGGGCCCTCTCAGTCTTAAGATTCACAGTTTTAATCTTGGGAAAATTGTGGGAAGACGTGAGGAGTTCTTTTAAAGTAATTTGTTTCCTTTGATTTTTTCCTCTATTCTTCTCTTCTGGTTTTACAGTTAGTTGAATGTTGGACCTAAGTGTGATCATTTTTTCCATTTGTTTTCCTTTGTATTCTTCTTTCTCCCCCAGGAAATTTCCTTTGCTTTATCTCCCATCCTAGCAATGTCACTAAGGTATATTTGAAGGTTTCTATAACTTTCTGCATTATCTTTTTTCCTTTGAGTTTCTCTTTTGACAGCTCACTTTTTTCCTGTTAGACACTTTTCTCCAATGACTGTGATTTAAAGAAAAAAAAATGTCAAAGTGAGCCTGGATCATTTTGTCATTTCATTATATTGATAGCAAAGAAGATGTTAATGCTTACTTACGTTACGTCAGAATGATTCAATAGCCAAACTCACCGGCAAAAATGGGACAATTTAAGCTTCAACGGGATAATAATATCAATAGATTGGAACACATTAAATATGTTTAAGTCTATGAGTTCGTAAGAGCAGTGAGGCAAATCAAAGCTAATTGGCCATCGTTGGTGAATATTACTGAATCAACCCAATATTTAGAAAACTGCAAATAAAGAGAAAGAATCAAGAACTTATCATATCTTTACTGCATGTATCAAGTATCAAATGAGGGAAAGTTTCTCTTTATAGAAGCATTCCAGCTAGTAAGTGAAAGACTGATAGAATTATTTATATTTCCAGAGGGGAAAGCACCCTAAAGTGTCCCACATTCATTATGGAGGTTTTTACTTAATCCTTAAACTGCTTCAATTCAATACCCTTCCTGCCCGCTCTGTATCTGGTATCCCTGAATGAGTCCAAAGAATAAACTTTCCGTGTCATTCCTCAGGATAGACTCTCTTGATTAGCGTCAGGTGCTCTTGGGGTTCAGTTGCTCCCTTTACAGAATTTCAACTCAAGTCTCCTGGTTTTGATTCCATACCTCATGCTCACATTCAAGGTTTCCTGGCACCTCTAAAATTTTTAGTATTTCGAGAGGAGGGTTACAGGGACAGTTAATTTTCCTGCTATCGATATCCTTCTTGGTCTCTCATCAGCATCCCTTTTAACAGGTAATTTAGGTTGTAACCTCCTCTATCCTACTGTGTCAGGTACAATTCCTTGGTCGGTTTTCAATCTTCCAAGAATTGGTTTAACTTTCTCATTCTTTAACATTTTCTCCTTCCTTTTTGGGGTTTTAGGAGGGAGAGGGAGAGGAGGAAAACACATGAAGTCAATGCATCAATTTAACTAGAAGACTAGTTAAGCTTCTCATTTAAAAGAAAAGCATTTCATGGAAAAGACTCTTATCTTGTTTACCATCACACCTAACGCAGTGTGGAGTGCAGGAGTAATTCTGAATCCTGTTCGTAGCAGTCACATTTTTTTTAAGATTGTGATGTGTGGCAGGAGGTCAAAGGCACAAGAGTAGATGAAAATTCTTCTGTTCTACAAAGAAAACAGGAAAATGTCCTGAGCTCAGACACTGATCAGTAATGTATGTGCCATCATTCTTTTTAAAGCCACATTTGAAATATTTTTGGCTTTAACTTTCCTTCCCTTATACCAATCATCTTAGTTGTTAAGTTTGTTTAGAAAGTAATTTTTAAAAGATTACACTGATAACCCCAAGCCAGTTTGAGACAGGGTAACTCTGCTGATGTGGAACTCTTAAAATGTCCATTAGTGCACTGCTCTTGTCACTTATCACCCAGGGGGTCAAGCCTTTGGTATGAAAGTTGTTTATAAACTGGTAGCTTTATTTTTAAAACAGAAAGGAAGGATTGAGGTGGAGCCGGGCAGAAGATTGTACACTTAAAGTTTTTAGAGATCCATGTACATTATGAACCAGCCCTGGGTTTGTGACTTTTTTATAACTCAACCATTAACCACTAGTCTTCTGTTGGCACTTGTCACAAAAGGTTTCCACACAATTTCATGAAGCTTATGACGATCTGTTTCTCAATTATTTTGGCATTATGGAAACCTTCTGTGACATTTTCCATGCTTTTGAGATATGGTTAAAGATACTGAATTGACCTAATTCAATCAGCTTTCCAAAAATCACCCCTTCTTTCCAATAATGACTTCCCTCAGGGCTATGGTGAATGTTAGTTATTTGTGGACCCAACATGCGTTCATCCCTGAAGATTTTTATTTGTGTCATCTCTCCCCTACGCAGGTATCCATCCTAGAAGCTGACCTTCCCCCACCAGCCCCCAGCAACTCCAGCCTTGACTTAAGCAATCTGTATATGCCATTCCCCTGGCCATTATTATTGATTCAGGGGCAGGCTTGCAGCAAGTGTGACATTATTTGAATCAATCAGAGTGAGTCTGAGGACACGTGCTTTGGAATATTGAAGTCCGGAAGTGCTACAATCACTTATGCCACCATGAGGTAGGTCAGCCTGAGAATTGCGCTGATAGATGATGGGAAGCAGAAACAGCAAAATCGTAGAGAAACAGAGCTAGGCCATAATTATTCATCCTTTTTTGACACCTGACCTACTCTGGACATTTTCTGAGATAAAAATTCTCCTTTATTGTTTAAGCCAGTTTGGGTTAGGTTTTCTGTCGCATATAACGAAAAGTGTCTGGATGCTTACAATAGTCCCCTTGGAATCTACACTTAGGGAAGCACCGTTCAGATTAAACTCAGTTCATTCTGTGTATGTGGCAAAAGTACAGAGAGGTACACTGAAGTTCAGAGATGGACGTGGAGAAGTTGAGCAATTACTCCAGGTGGTAGAGTTGAGTCAGGAAGATAAACTTGATCTCTAGATGACTTTCTATATGCATGTGTGCTCACCCTCATATTGGCAAGTTTCTTGTGTATGATAATGTATAATTTTCACTCTTTCAACACATCCCTCTATTTCGTGGATGTTCTAAAAACTCATGTTAAATATTTAGATATCCTTCCCATACCAACTAAAGTAGTCTTGAGGGAAGGAAGGAAATAACATCTTCATTAGCCAATTTTGCTATAGCACCTATGAGACAAAACTTCTAGGATATGTAGTAGGCAGAATAATGCCCCTCCCCTGGCCCCATGATGTTCACATCCAAGCCCCCAGAACCTGTGAATATGTTAGGTTACATTGTAAGGAGAATTAAGGCTGTCGATGGAATTAAGCTTGTTAACCCACTGAATTTGATATATGAAGATGATCCTGAATTATCCAGGTGAGTCCAGTTGCTCACACGAATCCTCATAAGTGGAAGAAGGAAGCAGAAGAATGAGAACCAGAGAGATAACAGCAGGAGAAGGACTCAGCCCAAGGTTGCTGGCTTTGAAGATGGAGGAATCGGACCTCAAATCAAGGAACATGGGCAGCCTCTAGAAGCTGGAAAAGGCAAGGAAACAGATTCTCTCCTAGCGTTTCCAGAAGAAATACAGCCCTGATGACACCTTGAGTTAGCCACTGAGACCCATTTCAGGCTTCTGACCTCCAGAACTGTAAGGTAATACAATTTTATTTTTTAAGCCACTAAGTTTTTGTAATTTGTTACAGCAGCTAACAACTAATACAGACCACTACTGTGTTTTCTTTTAAATTGAGCTTTCTATTTACTAATATGAAAGGGCATATTGGTTGGTAGGATGGATGCAGGGAAGGTTAACAGGACATCTGAGGTGATTTGAACACTGGGCAAGTTGGGACACATCCTCTACGTATCTTTTGTACATGGCTCAACAACAAAAACTGAAAGGTCATTGTCTTTTTTAATAATCAAGAAGAACAACTTGCATAAGATTTTCAGAATGTTCTCCCTCACTTATGCATGGTACAAAATGCCTGATCCTCTATAGAAATCTGTTACCGGTACATTATTTTTATATAAATGCTCTGGTTCCACCACATAATCCAGGCTGAGGTATTTTGGTTGATTTTTATATGCAACATTTTTCTGCTTTTATAAATAAAGTGCTGGACATAATTTAGCTTTTGATATTTAGACCTAATGGTCTAAAATATTTCTTTTCACTGTCAAGAGATAGTTAATAATAATTAAAGTTAATGCAGCACTTACCATGTGCTGGACACTATGTTAAGCCCTTACATGTGTTATCTCAGTTCTCAAAGTACGTAGTTATCATTGCTACCCCTAATTTACAGCTGAGAACACCAAGGTTTAGACAGGTAAAATAATTTGTCCAATATCTCAAAAATATCAATAATAAATGGAAGCACTGGGACTTAAACCCAGGTCTCATTAACTCCAAACCCCAAATCTCTTATTCTCTTCATATGAAAGGTGTAGAGGTTTGAGCGGAACTCTGGACTAAATCTAACTTAGTTCTGGAAGTCATTTGTGAGTGGTACCTTTTGAATTTTGTTTGTTTCCTCATTGCGGTTTTATTGTTCCATTTGCTTCCTTGCTTGTTTATTTTCACTAAAAGCCTGATCTTGGTCTGTGCTCTTTAAGATTTACCTCTTACTTTGGAAAGGGAACTCCAAGTCTTGGTTATTTGAGGGTTCCAAGTAGCTGGGGTTCTGATTTAACTGAGGTTTAACTGTACAAATCCAGAACAGCCCTGCTCCTTTTGAATGCAAACAATAACAGCAGCTTGCACATAGAACGTGGGGCAGGCTGAGCAGTGGAAGTGGAATCCGCCAGGACCTTTGTTGCACCTTCAGGAGGACCACAGTTCCTGCGGCAGGCAGAAAGGCAATACACTCAACCTAACTCCACCGTTGGATGGCTTTCATGGGTCACCCAATGGGTCAGTTGAATGAGGGGAAGGAGGTTTCCTCAAGAATCTGTGAACCTCGATCACCAGTCACCGGCAACCAGCAGTTGGCGAGGGTCACTGTGTGTGTGAGTTGGGACCCAGTCTCTGTGTCATCCCACCAATCTGGCTTGAGGGCGTGGCTGACGACACACTGCCCAGCCAGCTCCGTCCTCCACTCTTTGGCTATGATTCCCGGCCTTCAGTCAGAACACGACCTTTCCACAATGTGTCCATTGCACTTTGATTAATAAGAAGGAGGACCACCCTCCTTCGATCTCCTTCCTGAAGGTGCTAGACAAGACATTTTACCAACATGCTCTCAATCCTCACAGAAATCCTACAAGGAAGATATTGTTGTCCCCACTTTGCAGGTGAGGAAGCTGAGGCTCAAAAAAGTTGAATAGCTTTCATTAATTCAGTCCACAAATATATGTTGAGTACTTGGTACTCTACTAGGCATTTTGCTAGGCCCTGGGGATGCAGAGATGAAATGTCACCACCCTCAAGGTGTTCAAAATCTAGTGGGAATTCTGAACACAGAAACAGATAATTGTAATATATTACAGGAAGCCAAAGGATAGAGCTACAAACAGGGTACTGTAGGAGCAGAGGGGAAGTTCAGGGGATGGGGAGAAGACAAAGGTTTAGGGAAAGCTTCCTGGAGGAGGTGACACATGAGCTGAGTCTTCACGTCTGCACAGGAATCTCCTAGGTGAAGAGGGTGAGGGGAAGAAAAGAGATTCCCAGGAGTAAGCAGGGTAAGTAGAGGCAAAGGGCAGGGAGCAACTTGTGTGTGGGAACCCTGTAGAGTTCAATGAAGCTGGAGCAGAAAGGGAAGGAAGACAAAGGGAAATGAGGCTGGAGATGCAGACGGAGCCAGATTTTGGTGGACTTTGTATCCTATGTTAGGGAATCTTCGATTTTTCTTGTGGAATTTTAAAGCATTTTAAGCTAGTTGTTGACAAGAATACAACATATCAGATTTTAAAAAAAAACCTCTTGTGGATGATAAAATTTTATTTAAAAATTAGGATATAGAAACAACCTAAATGGCATTGACAAAGAAAATGTGCTCTATACACACAATGGAATGTTTTTTAGAGTTAAAGGAGGAAATTCTGCCATTTGCAACAACAAGGATGAAACTTGAGGGCATTAAAGTGAAATAAGCTAGTCACAGAAAAAGAAATACTGTGTGATTCCACCGATATGAGGTATCTAAAATAGTCAAACTCATAGAGGTAGGGAGTAGAATGGCAGTTTTCAGGGGCTAGGGGAGGGGGAGATGGTTGAACAGCGGTTCAACAAGTATAAAGATTCAGTTATGCAAGATGAGTAAGTTCTAGGCAACACTGTACCTGAAGTCAACAATACTATATTGTACACTTACAGATTTGGTAAGGGAGTAGATCTCACGTTCAATGTTCTTACCCAATTTTAAAAAATTAGATAGATGGATAGATCTTAGGACTAGGTCCTTTGTACTTTCTGACTCCTTCCAATTTGCAGGGAACCTCAGAGAGAACTTAATTTGGTGTCTATTGACAGGTCAGCATGCCCCTTTTTTGAAATAATATTGAAGTATTACTAATGCTGCATCCATGTGTTTGCTGCTATCCAAAAGCTTGCCTGGAGGGTGGTTCTGGGTCTTGGTAGCACTTCTTCTAGTCTTGCTTTTGTTTGCTACAAACTCTGCCTCTGTGCAACCCACAAAGAGACCCTAACAGGTACCCCGACAGTACATGAATCCCAGGAAATGTAATGTACCTAGTGTGACATCTACATTCTTCAAAGAGAAAACAGCAAGAAATAAAACAGTTTAGAAAAGGCAGGATCCCATCAACACACTTTTCCGAATCACCTTAGCAGAGCAATGGCAAAAAGTGATGACAGTGGGGAAAATACTTGTGGCATAAAAAAGCTGGTGTTCAACCTATCGGTGGTTGTGAAACAACTCACAGTAACGTCATCGAGAGGCATGGCTGTGCTTTAAGAGACACGGGCACTATTTATTGAGTATCCTGTGTGTGTAATATGCTCTGAAAGGGCACGATTCCTATCTTAGTGTCAGAACATGTCTGCAAAATGAAATGAAACAAATAGTAGCAAGTGAATGAATGAGTGAATGTTACAAATGATGTAGATGCAACAAGAACAACAAAACTGTATGGAACCTGGAAGGATCTATCTTAAAGATAAATGTGGGCACCACTCCCATCCCTTACCAGCTTAGGAAATAGAGGTCATTAAAGGGTTTTATTATTCTTATCTATAAACTCATCCCAGGGCCCACAGAAGTCAGCTGAACTAGAGAAAGTGTCCTTGCCAAGCCTCAAAAGAAAAGAGCCCTATGAGTGAAGTGAGTCATAACAACCCCTGCTAATTGTGGGAACCAAACAGTGGCAGGTTGTAAAAGGAAAATGCAGCTTGTTCCCATAAACCATGGGGTGAGTCCCGGAGACAGTGTGTAACAGGGTCTCTGTCTTATCAACCACGGTACCTATCTACGGGGAGGTTGTAGTGTAGTTAATAAAACAAAATATACACTCCTCGCGATGACTTTAAATCACCAAGCGGAGGCTACTCTTTGTTGCGGTGCACGGGCTTCTCGTTGCGGTGGCTTCTCTTGTTGCAGAGCACGGGCTCTAGGTGCACGGGCTTCAGTAGTTGTGGCATGAGGGCTCAGTAGTTGTGGCTGGAGGGCTCTAGAGAGCAGGCTCCGTAGTGGTGGCGCACAGGCTTAGTTGCTCCACGGCACGTGGGATCTTCCCAGACTAGGGCTCGAACTGAGTCCCCTGCATTGGCAGGCTGATTCTTAACCACTGAGCCACCAGGGAAATTCTGTGGCACCCTTTGACAGAGACACTGTCACTCACTGACAGGCAGGACACCTCTGGCTGCCCATCTATTAAAGGTTCACTTGGGCTTGTTTTCCCAGTGAGGGCGATGGGAGACACCAAGCCATCCCTGCTCTCTTTTCTCTGCCTTGGGAATACTAGTTTACACATTTTTTTTAATTGAAGTGTATTTAATTTACAATGTTGTATTAGTTTTTGGTGTACAGCAAAGTGATTTGGTCATATATACATTTATTTTTTCATATTCTTTTCCTTTATAGGTTATTACAAATTATTGAGTAGAGTTCCCTGTGCTAAACAGTAGGTCCTTGTTGGTTATCTATTTTATATATAGGAGTGTGTATATGTTAATCCCAAACTCCTAATTTATCCCTCCCCCTTCCCTTTCTCCTTTGGTAAGCATAAGTTTGTTTCCTACGTCTGTGAGTCTGTTTCTCTCTTGTAAATAAGTTAATCTGTACACATTTTCAAAAGGCTCTTTGACCAGTGTTAGAGGTCCAGTCCAGAACTAGCCACTTTTATCTTTCTTCCAGTCTATCTGCCCTTTTGAGAGATCAGACATAGCTGTGGCCAAAATACCACACTTCCCCCAAATAGCCTCGCAGGCTAAATTAGAAGATGAACGTAAAAGTCACACCAACATGCACTTTGATTTGATCTCTCCTTGCCCAAGACTGTCCCTGAAACATCAGGGTTCTGATAACTGTTAGAGGTGTAATTCCAGAGAATCATTTCTCACCTCATTTGCTGATACACAGGGTTGTCTATTTTTCAGATAGAATTGCCCTCGCTCCTGCGACCTGGGTACTGGGCTCTTCATTGTACCCTAGTATGAGCAGGAAAGTCTGTGTTGCAAGACTCATGGGGGCTTGCTTTCTAGAATAATCCATCATAGATGTGGACTAGGGGGACTCAGCAGAAGCAGCATCCTGGGGTCCCCACTTCCCTCTGCCCATGGGAGTAGATTCTCAAAAGAGAAGTGCCACAGGCCTGGGATGCTATAATTAACTCAGCCATTTAAGTATTATGCTCCTGGGAGACTATAATTATCCAAATATTGTTGCATTCAGGGATATTTTACTTACAAGGGACTGCCTTCATTTTTACAGGATCTTTCAAGGGACCCAGAGAGTGTGTCCTCTCTAATGTGGTCCCTAAAAGAGGTTAGAAATAAACAACTGCAACTGGCATGAGGGTGGGGCCAGCTGAATCCAACCCAACGAAGGACCAGCTTCCTGTGTCACCTTGAAAACTAGTTATCAGTCACTCTAGGCCAAAACCTGGGGACTTTATACTTTCTTAGTCCCACCGTTTCCCTCCTCCCCACCCACCCATGAATATTTCTTCAGTCTAAAGTCCATCTGTTCTGAGAAATTGTTAACGTGCTGGGCATTTAAGATACCACTTCCTTCTGAGGTCTGAGTATCCTATTACTCACATCACCATATCCTCCTGCCCTGAGGGTTGACCCTTTATTTCTTCCTCTAAATCCAATAAAATGCTACTTACTATTAAAAAAATTATATAACGTGAAATGGGCCTAGAATGTTGGAGAGAAAGAAGAGGGCACTAAGTGTGGAAAAGAGATGCTTAATTCAATTCAATGAACTTCCTTGATTAAAATAGCTAAATCCGGGCTTTCCTGGTGGCACAGTGGTTGAGAGTCCACCTGCTGATGCAGGGGACGCAGGTTCACGCCCCGGGTCCGGGAAGATCCCACGTGCCGCGGAGCAGCTGGGCCCATGAGCCATGGCCGCTGAGCCTGCACGTCCGGAGCCTGTGCTCCACAACGGGAGAGGCCACAACAGTGAGAGGCCCGCGTACCGCAAAAAATTAAAAATAAAAAAAAAAGCTAAATCCAGTTTTTAGTATATGGTAAGCATTATTCCAAGCTATGTGTCTCATTAATTCTGACAGCATCCTTAGAAGGTAGGTATTGTTACTATCCCCATTTTGTAGATGATTAAATGAAGAAACAGAGAGGTTGGGTAACTTTCTCAGTATCACACAACTGGTAGGTGGCATGTGGAGGACTGACACCTGGTAATCTGACTCCAAGCCCACTCTTAGCCACCTAGCCATCGTGCCAGGTCCCTTCCTAATCTCAGGTGCCTATCCCATGCCAGACATCATCAGCAATGTGACGAGAGGAACAAAACAATGACAAGACATAGTTCTTGCTCTCCGGGGCCTTATGAGCTCTGAGAAAAGAGGATTGTAAAAATCACTGCAGCACAAGACAGGACGTGACAGATATGACAGGAGAAACATAGACAAACTGCTTCAGGAGCCCAGAGAAAGGCAGAGGAGTGGCTGCAAGGGGGGGG
>NW_020174423.1:6333104-6342039 GCF_003031525.2 Neophocaena asiaeorientalis asiaeorientalis | reverse complement strand
TGGGGGGGGGGGGGCATTTGACATGTGAATACATGAGAGAAGGCATGGGTTGGCATTCCGTGCAGAGGAGAGAGAGTGTCATCAGATGCCCTGGGAAGTTCGGGATGGGCTAGGACAGAGCAGACATGAGAGGCAGCTGTGAGAAGTGAAGTTACCAAAGCCCGCCGGGGTCAGGTGTGAGTAGCAAGGAGGCAGCTGAGAATAGGGCAGGAAAGTGTCTTCTGTGGCTTGAGATGGAGGCAAAGATGAAGACAGCCTTTGATTTTAGTGTTTGGTTTTGATTCACTGTGATCTAGGAGAAGACCTTTAAATACCTGCTGATTTGGTCAGAATGTTTTATTGTTTTATATCTTCTGACCCTTTCTCTTTTCTTTTCTTTTTGAATTTTATTTAATTTTTATACAGCAGGTTCTTATTAGTCATCCATTTTATACACATCAGTGTATACATGTCAATCCCAATCGCCCAATTCATCACACCACCACCCCCACCCCCTGCCCCGCTTTCCTCCCTTGGTGTCCATACGTTTGTTCTCTACAACTGTGTCTCAATTTTGGCCCTGCAAACCCATTCATCTGTACCATTTTTCTATGTTCCACATATATGTGTTAATATACAATATTTGTTTTTCTCTTTCTGACTTACTCCACTCTGTATGACAGTCTCCAGGTCCATCCAGTTCTCTACAAATGACCCAATTTCATTCCTTTTATGGCTGAGTAATATTCCATTGTATATATATACAATTCCATTGTATATATGTACCACATCTTCTTTATCCATTTGTCTGTCAAAGGGCATTTAGTTTGCTTCCATGTCCTGGCTATTGTAAATAGTAATTGTAAATAGTGTTGCAATGAACATTGGGGTGCATGTGTCTTTTTGAATTATGGTTTTGTTTCAGTATATGCCCAGTAGTGGGATTGCTGGGTCATATGGTAATTCTATTTTTAGTTTTTTGAGGAACCTCCATACTGTTCTCCATAGTGGCTGTATCAACAGCCAACAGTGCAAGAAGGTTCCCTTTTCTCCACACCCTCTCCAGCATTTGTTCTTTGTAGATTTTCTGATGATGCCCATTCTAACTGGTGTGAGGTGATACCTCATTGTAGTTTTGATTTTCATTTCTCTAATAATTAGAGATGTTGAGCAGTTTTAATGTGCTTCTTGGCCATTTGTATGTCTTCTTTGAAGAAATGTCTATTTAGATCTTCTGCCCATTTTTTGATTGGGTTGTTTGTTTTTTTAATATTGAGCTGCATGAGCTGTTTATATATTTTGGAGATTAAACCTTTGTCCACTGATTCATTTGCAAATATTTTCTCCCATTCTGAGGGTTGTCTTTTCATCTTGTTTGTAGTTTCCTTTGCTTTGCAAAAGCTTTTAAGTTTCATTAGGTCCCATTTGTTTATTTTTGTTTTTATATCCATTACTCTAGGAGGTGGATCAAAAAAGATCTTGCTGTGATTTATGTCAGAGTGTTCTTCCTATGTTTTCCTCTAAGAGTTTTATAGTGTCCAGTCTTACATTTAGGTCTCGAATCCATTTTGAGTTTATTTTTGTGTATGGTGTTACGGAGTGTTCTAATTTCATTCTTTTACCTGTAGCTGTCCAGTTTTCTGGGCACCACTTATTGAAGAGACTGTCTTTTCTCCATTGTATAGCCTTGCCTCCTTTGTCATAGATTAGTTGACCATGGGTGTGTGGGTTTATCTCTGGGCTTTCTATCTTGTTCTGTTTATCTATATTTATGTTTTTGTGTCAGTGCCATATTGTCTTGATTACTGTAGCTTTGTAGTATAGTCTGAAGTCAAGGAGTCTGATTCTTCCAGCTCCATTTTTTCCCTCAAGACTGCTTGGGCTATTTGTGATCTTTTCAGTCTCCATACAAATTTTAAGATTTTTTTGTTCTAGTTCTGTAAAAAGTGCCACTGGTAATTTGATAGAGATTGCATTGAATCTGTAGATTGCTTTGGGTAGTATGACTATATTTTCACAATATTGATTCTTCCGATCCAAGAACATGGTATATCTCTCCATCTTTTTGTGTCATCTTTGATTTCTTTCATCAGTGTCTTATAACTTTCTGAGTACAGGTCTTTTACCTCCTTAAGTAGGTTTATTCCTAGGTATTTCATTCTTTTTGTTGCAATGGTGAATGTGATTGTTTCTTTAATTTCCCTTTCTGAACTTTCGTTGTTAGTGTATAGGAATGCAGGAGATTTCTGGGCATTAATTTTGTATCCTGCTACTTTACCAAATTCATTTATTAGCTCTAGTAGTTTTCTGGTGGCATCTTTAGGATTCTCTATGTATAGCCTCATGTCATCTGCAAACAGTGACAGTTTTACTTCTTCTTTTCCTATTTGTATTCCTTTTATTTCTTTTACTCCTTCTTATTTCTTGCCATGGCTAGGACTTCCAAAGCTATGTTGAATAATAGTGGCGAGAGTGGACAACCTTGTCTTGTTTCTGATCTTAGAGGAAATGGTTTCAGTTTTTCACCATTGAGAATGATGTTGGCTGTGGGTTTCTCATATATGGTCTTTATTATGTTGAGGTAGGTTCCCTCTATGCCCACTTTCTGGAGAGTTTTTATCATAAATCGTTGTTGAATTTTGTCAAAAGATTTTTCTTCATCTATTGAGATGATCATATGGTTTTTATTCTTCATTTTGTTAATATGGTGTATCACATTGATTGACTTGATATATGGAAGAATCCTTGTGTCCCTGGGATAAATCCCACTTGATCATGGTGTATGATCCTTTTAATGTGTTGTTGGATTCTGTTTGATAGCATTTTATTGAGGATTTTTGCATCTATATTTATCAGTGTTAATGGTCTGTAATTTTCTTTTTTTGTAGTATCTTTGTCTGGTTTTGGTATCAGGGTGATGGTTGCCTTGATCATTATGCAGTGTCCTTCCTTGTCTCTTGTAACATTCTTTATTTTAAAGTCTATTTTATCTGATATGAGTATTGCTACTCGAGGTTTCTTTTGATTTTCATTTTCTTGGAATATCTTTTTTCCATCCCTTCACTTTCAGTCAGTATGTGCCCCTAGGTCTAAAGTGGGTCTCTTGTAGACAGCATATAGATGGGTCCTGCTTTTGTATCCATTCCACAAGTCTGTGTCTTTTGGTTGGAGCATTTAATCCATTCACATTTAAGTAATTATCAATATGTGTGTTCCTATTACCGTTTTCTTAATTGTTTTGGGTTTGGTTTTGTAGGTTCTTTTCTTCTGTTGTGTTTCCCACTTAGAGAAGTTCCTTTAGCATTTGTTGTAGAGCTGGTTTGGTGGTGCTGAATTCTCTTAGCTTTTGCTTGTCTGTAAAGCTTTTGATTTCTACATTGAATCTGAATGAGATCATTGCCATGTAGAGTAATCTTGGTTGTAGGTTCTTCCCTTTCATCACTTTAAATATATCATGCCACTCCCTTCTGGCTTGTAGAGTTTCTGCTGAGAAATCAGCTCTTAACCTTATCGGAGTTCCCTTGTATATTATTTGTCGTTTTTCCTTTGCTGCTTTCAGTAATTTTTCTTTGTCTTTAATTTTTGTCAATTTGATTACTATGTGTCTCAGCTTGTTTCTCCTTGGATTTATTCTGCCTCAAACCCTCTGCACTCCCTGGACTTTGGTGGCTATTTCCTTTCCCATGTTAGGGGAGTTTTTGACTATGATCTCTTCAAATATTTTCTCAGGTCATTTCTCTCTCTCTTCTCCTTCTGGGCCCCCTATAATGCGAATGCTGCTGCCTTTAATATTGTCCCAGAGGTCTCTTAGGCTGCCTTCATTTATTTTCATTCTTTTTTCTTTATTCTCTTCCGTGGCAGTGAATTCCACCATTCTGTCTTCCAGGTCACTTACCCGTTCTTCTGCCTCAGTTATTCTGCTATTGATTCCTTCTAGTGTATTTTTCATTTCAGTTATTTTTTAATTCTTTAATTCTTCTAGGTGTTTGTTCTTTAATTCTTCTAGGTCTTTGTTAAACATTTCTTGCATCTTCTCAATCTTTGCTTCCATTCTTTTTCCCTGGTCCTGGATCATCTTCACTATCATTATTCTGAATTCTCTTTCTGGAAGATTGCCTATCTCCACTTCATTTAGTTGTTTTTCTGGGGTTTTATCTTGTTCCTTCATCTGGTACAAAGTCCTCTGCCTTTTCATTTTGTCTATCTTTCTGTGAATGTGGTTTTCCTTCCACAGGCTGCAGAATTGTAGTTCTTCTTGCTTCTGCTGTCTGCCCTCTCCTGACGCCTTTTGTAATATTACCTCTGTCCAGGCTTCTATCTTGTCTAGTTCAATAAACACCTGTTGAGTATCTCCTTTCTTTATTGAGTACGAACCACCCCAAAACTTAGTGGTTTGAAACACTTGCTCACAGTTCTGCCTTTGAGGCAGGTCTCAGTAAGATCAGTTCATGCCTGGTCCATCAGCTGGGGCAGCTGGGCTGGGGCTGGAAGATCCATTGCCAAGGTGCCCTCACTCACATGGCTGGTCTAACGGTGCTGCCCACTGTCTGGGAGCTCAGCTGGGGCCTAATTTCTCTTCCAGTTGCCCTCTCCATGTGACTAAGTTGGACTCCTTATAGTACAGTGATCTAGATGTCAGACAGATTGTATGGGGGTTGGCTTCCCCCAAAGAGTAAACCTGAAAGCTGTCAGGCCTTTTTAAGGCTTGGTCTCAGAAGTTTCAGAATATCACATCCACCAAATTCTATTGGTCAAAGCAGTTGGAAGGCCAACCCAGATTCAAGGAGAGTAGTCTACCCAAGGGCAGCTACAAAAGCAGTAATCTATCATTATACCTATTAATGGTCATATTCAGGACTGGAGATAAAAGTGTTAATATATGATCCTTGCCTGGGGGGGGAAGGATAAATCAGGAGCTTGGGATGAACATACACACACTACTATATATATAAGATAGGTAACCAACAAAGACCTTCTGAATAGCACAGGGAACTCCACTCAATATTCTGTGATAACTTATATGAGAAAAGAATCTAAAAAAGAATGAATATATGTATAACTAAATCACTTTGCCGTACACCTGAAACTAACACAACATTATAAATCAAACTCTACTCCAATAAAACTAAAATGTTTTTTAAAAATATGATCCTTGCCTCAAAAAACTCTCAACCGGTATCATGGGGTTTGTATTAGATTAAAAGAGAATGAAAAGACACAACAACTGAAAATAATGCACAGACTGTAATTGGATCCTGATTTTTTTTTAATCCAGCTAAAAAGACATTTTAGGGACAGTGGAGATTTAAATATAAACTCTATATTAGATGAAATCAGGAATTAATGTTAATTTTCTTAGGTATAATAGTGGTATTGTGGTTATGTAGGAAATTGACCTTATTTTTGAGAAATGAATTATTAAGTATTTTCAGGATGAGATACCATGATGTCTGCAACTTACTTTCAAATAGTTCAGAAAAAAGTATCAGGTGATAAAGCAAGTATTGGCCAAATGTTAAGAATTGTTGCATCTAGGTGGTAATAATATGGTTGATTAATATTATATCCTTTCCTGTTTTCTGAAATTTTTTGCAATAAAATGTTGGAGATGAAAAAAGAATGGCTTAGTTCTTACTTCTCCATGGAAGAGGTTTCCCCAAGAGAAACCAACAGGAAATACACATAAAGAGAAATCATAAAAGTGTCAGCGCCCTCTTTGCATACCCTGACTTAGAAGGTTCCTATCAGTACTGCTCTCCTACTTAAAACACTATTCAGAGCACTTAGGGTTAAAGTCTGAAAAAAGATCCTCCAGGACAGAAGAGGAAGCTGCATCAAACATGGCTACCACCCTGCTGGCCATCCTGTGTTTCACTTCCTGGCACAAGAGAACAAACTGCTTTTCCTTCATTCGTTTCTGCAGCTGATTCAAGACTACAACTGTCAAAAGAGACTTTCCTTTATGACAAGGGAAAAACACACAGAACTCATAAGACATATACAATCGGGCAAACAAGCACAGGGTACAGATCCAAACATAGTTTCCTCCCAAGCCTGATGCTTTATCCATATGGAAGCACCATTTTGATGTCAACCACGGTAGCTCCCTTGGGATAACTTGAGTTCATGAACATCAGGGGATGCTGAATGTCCTCTCATACTGACCTACAGTCTTGCATCTAGGTTCTGGTTTGGGGTATGAGGACGTGCCTCTTTCCCAGACAGTGGTACACCAGATGATCACACCCATCCAGCGGGACTCCATGCTCGAAGTCAAAACTAAAATTTAATATGATCAAGAGCCGCTGTACTCCTGTTAAAATAATACACACAACCTTCTTTCCTCAGAACCTCCTTGCAACACTCCCCTGCCTTCTTCTCCCCCAACGGACACCACACTGATGCCACTCTTCCCTTCCTCCACAGCTCCATACTAACGCTGGCTATAAGTTTATTTTGTCCTCTGACCACCCTCTAAACACACACACACACACACACACACACACACACACACACACACACACACACCGTATTATTGAAATTTACTCTTCCCCAGGCTTCCATGATATTACCCTCTTTTGAATCATCTTCTATTTTTCTGATCCCTCCTGCTCGGTGTCTTTCTCTAGCTCTTCTTCCCTCTTAAATGAGCTATTCACCAAGGATGTGGGTTTTTTTCCACTCCATTGGTAGTTTTCAACTCTGGCTGAATGTCAGAATTCCTCGTGGAGCTTTGAAAAGCCCTGCTCTGGAGTTACTGATTCACTATGCCTGGGGTGGAGAGCAGTCATCCAATTTTTTTAAAGCTCCCAAGTGACTCTGATAATACATCTAAGATGGAAACCATTGTTCTACTCTTTCTCTTCTGGAGAAATCTCATCAAGTACATAAATGAATAAATGAGTGCATGAGGGAATGAATGGCTTCAAATATTAAAACTTGGCTGACGACAACAGGTCAAATAAACTACAACTTTTCCCTGGATATAATTTAGAATTTTAAGAAAGCATTTAGTATTCTAAATATTAAAACTTGGCTGATGACCTCAGGCCAAATGAACTACAACGTTTCCCTGGATATAATTTAACATTTTAAGAAAGCATTTAGTAATTTTCTTGTGCCACAAAGCTGAGACTTTGCTCCAGCTATAAGCACATTACTGGTTTCCGGTAAATCGTTATTGAATGACTAGTGGAGTCATATGATTTCTAACCCTGACATCTCTCATAACGTCTAACCCAACATATCCAACTGCCTGCTAGACTAGCCACATGCTTCTCAGACTCTGGATGTGTGGTCACATGCAGCTCAAAATAAATTTGTCTAAAACTGAACTCTTACCTTTCATGCAAAAATTGAGCTTCTAGCATCACCATCATCTCAATGTCTCCTGAAACTTCAGCATCATATCTGTCTCTACGTTTATGCAAATAGTAGGTCTGACCATTGCCAAATCCTTTCAACCATTTTCAGCAGTGTCCCTTACATCTTGGGAGTAGAATACCTGGGTGTGAAATATGCTCCCTTCAAGTGCTGGACGCAATAATTTGCCTTTATTTTGAAGAGGATGTCTTGGTGTATTCTAGACCACTGGAACACTGGGACTTGAATCTTCTAAGGTTTACCTCTTATTTACCTCATATTTTATCAATACTCTAATATACTTGCCACTTTTAGTCATTTGGTCTGATTAGCATGTTGTCATCATTAGAGTAGATCAATGTTATGTTCTGAATGTCCAAATGGCCCAGATGTCTTTGAACTATATTAACACAGAGGACAGGAGACTTACCATGCCCTGGGGCAAGATTATAAATGTGTCTTGCTGTCCACTCCAAGTGAATGCCAACTGTTTCAGATCCTCCCTTCTGATATGTGTGGGGAAAAAAATCTGTCCCAGCTGAGCAGATCAGTGGCTGTATACCATATACCTGAGGCCAGGTCAACCTGCTTTAGCAAAGATACCACATCTGGAAGAACAGCCTCGATAGGAGTTTCTAACTGGTTGAGTGTGTGGGATCTATGGTCATCTTCCACGAGCATCTATCTGATTTTTGTAAGGGTCAGACTAATTGAATTAAATATGGACATATTAGGGACCACCACCCTTGCATGTGTCAGACCCAGAAAGGTGGCAATAATCTCTCTCAGTCCCCTGGAAGGCAAGTTTGGCTTTGATTTGCTATCTTGGATGCAGGGGTGAGCAGTTTCACAGGCCTCCACTTGGTTTTCTCCACTAAAAGAGCTCTTACCCCAGAAGCCAAGGAACCAGTGTGCAAATTGTACCAACCACGAAATTTGTCCAGGGTGTTTCTGGTCCCACTGGACCCACTGTGAACCAGATCTGGGCTAGGACTCCACTTATTACTGAGTCCCTGTGTGTCCTTACTCTAAGAGCCAGCTATGATGCCGCTTTGGGTCCCCGAGTATAAAGTCAATCAGGACTTGAAATGTTTGGCAATTTCCCTTTTCCCAGCATATAGTTTCCCAGCATCCCTGACAGAAGGAAAGTTCTTTAAGGAAAATTTCCAGCTAATAAAGCAGAAAGACTGAAGTACCATTTTGCAGTCTCTAATGAAAAAAATGAGCGCAGGCGACAATTGTCAATGGATACTAAAACAATTAATTAAATGGGTGAGGGTGAACTTCATAATGAGTGGATGAGACTGACAGCCCCCAAACCCATTGCTCAATCACTAAAATAGGAACACCTTCATATTATGCACCTGCTGACAGAATAAAAGAGGAAGTACCCCACCTTTCAAATATTCTTGCCTAAATAAAATGAATGTGAACGGAACTCATCCTAGACCTAACTACCAGTGTATAGGAAAATAAAAGGAATAAAATAACAAATTAAAGGATGCCAAAAGGGAGCAATCAGCCAAATTTAGAATGTGAGACATTCTACAGAACAGCAGGGAGGGGGGAACAGGGGTGGGGCAGGGGGGGCGGG
>NW_020174423.1:6316258-6333091 GCF_003031525.2 Neophocaena asiaeorientalis asiaeorientalis | reverse complement strand
CGGGATGAGGGGGATTGATATAAATGAAAGAAGACAAGAGACAGAACAACAAAATGCAAAGTATGGACCTTGTTTGGATCCATACTTGAATGAACCAACCGTAAAATGACATTTTTGAGACAAATAAGGAAATTTTTAAAAGAAATTGTGTACCCATGATATTTAGGGAAAATTGTTAATTGTGGTAGGTGTGATGGTGATATTGCGATGAAGTTTTAAAAAAAAACCCAGCATGTTGGTCAAATGATATGGAACTCATTTTAAAATATCCAAGCAAACTAATGCTAATGTGTGTTCTTTTTTATTCATCTTCTGCATTTTCCCACATCTCACTTCCTCCCTTTATGAAGTATCAAGTAACATGGCAAAATGTAACACATGACAACACATAAGCTAGAAAAAGTCCTGTAGAATATAATAGGAAGCACCAATGAACGCTTCAGGAGGAATTACATTATTTTTGGATGAGATACAAAAGCCGTTTCAACAACAGGTATCCAGCACAAATTCATGGCCCAGTTCAGCAAGCTGAGAGCGCCCAGAAAGCAGACCAGCTCCACGGCAGTGTCAGCGAACCAGCCATGAACTCAAATACCTCCGGGGCTTCGAACGATGCTCATGTGAGCAGATCTTCCTGCCTGTCATTTTAGATTTTTTTTTTAATGTAGAGGCTGTGAGCCAGTTTTGTGCAGTATGGCAGATCTCCCCTGAAGAGAGTTTCATGCATGTATCTTGCAAACCAACACAGGATATAGAAACCAAAATTCCCAGAAACAGAGAATATCTTTGGATATCACTCCATCTCAAAATATCTGAATTTCCTCCAAATGATAATGTGAAACTTTCATATGATATGATCTATTGAAAACCAAGGCCTCAAGAGTGAAACCAATGTGCAAGTATTGAAAACAGTCACTAACAAAATGTCTTTGTGCATACCTATATAATTAATCTAAACTCTGTGACCCACAGATCGTCTGCAGATTGGAGGCCTTCCCAGGTTGAACCCACTGTACCAAAAGGAACTTTAAAAGATCCAAACAGGGGCTTCCCTGGTGGCGCAGTGGTTGAGAGTCCGCCTTCCAATGCAGGGGACGCGGGTTCGTGTCCCAGTCTGGGAAGATCGCACATGCCACGGAGTGGCTGGGCCTGTGAGCCATGGCCGCTGAGCCTGCGCGTCCGGAGCCTGTGCTCCACAACGGAAGAGGCCACAACAGTGAGAGGCGCGCGTACCACAGAAAAAAAAAATCCAAACAAATACAGACTAAATACAACTGTGGGTCATAATCACCCATTTTATATAAATCTATTTCTGTTTAAACACCCATTTTATCCCAGACATATTGCTGTGCTTTAAGCATTTGCTCATCAATGAGTATTTGTTGAGTGAATGAATGAATGTTTAGAGTGTTGTATTAGTTCAGACTTTCTCAGTATCTAGTGATTTATAAAGAAAAACTCAAACTGGCTTATGGGTTTAAAAGATGGAAATGGGATTTATTTCCTTGTATAATTAAAATATTTCAGGACTAGTCTGGTTTCAGGCCCCGATGAATCAGGTAACACAAACAGTATCATCCACATGTTTTCTCCCCATCTCTCAGATGGCTTTCCTCTGAATGTCTCTATTTCCAGGCATCCTTGTCCATGGCTAAGAGCAGTCAAGGAATACACGCTCTTCTCTACAATCGCAGCCAGAGAAAGGATTACACTAAAGTTCACTCTGATTAAATAGACCTGCAACCTAGTTTCATCCCTCCACCAATCACGGGGACCAAGAGAACGTGAGGCTCTGGTTCACCACCCGGAGCCAGTTACTCAGACTGAGGGCATCTGGTTCTCTGATTGGCCAGCCTGTTTCTCCTGTCTATTCCTGGATTGGAGCGTGGATCCCTACCAGCGTCGCATGACAGAAAAGGGGTGGGGCATCCACAAAGGGAAATTGGAGTGTTCTTACCTAAAGCAAGGGGGGATAAATGCAAGGCAGCTAATTTACTTTTCGTTGCATACATAATTCCATGGTTTTGCTATGGAGGAAAAAGCTGCTGCTAAGGTCAGTTTATTCTGCTTATCCATCATCTATGATTCCATGTCATTGAAAAGTTTGACCACGAGGCAGTGACAGCACATTTCAGAAAGTTGGCCCCTGAAAGCACATTGGAAATCATTATCACTGCCTGAGGCACAGAGATTTTCTCTGGGACTTAGTACGGTGTAAACCCAGCCTTGCTACATCCACCTACTGCTTGGAAACACAAATCTGAACCTAACGCAGAGGAGAAAGCAGAGAACGGCACAGTAGAAGTCTAACGAAAAGTAACAAACTTTCTGTAACTTGTCTCTAAATGAGTATTCTCTTCAAAGTTGCCACAGCAAGTGGCATCCTGACCCCAGCAGAAATGCCAGCAGAAACCCCTTTTGAAATCTCCTTCAGAGCCTGTTTTCGGAATTTCGTGGAGGCCAAGGACCTTGTCCATCTCACTGACTGTGGAAGCCCCAGAAATAGGCACAAAGCTTGGTACATATTAGGTGCTCAATAAATACCTTTGAATGAAAAAATAAAAAAATTTAAATCTCCTTAGATTGACTTTCAATGTTGACACCAGTCTCCCTGAAAAAGGACTTAGCTTTAACTAGCTTTTGCCTGTTTACAGCATAGTAAAGAGGAGAAAAGGTCCTGAATTTTAATAAAGGTATCACATGGCACATTTTATAGGGTTTCTAGCATACTATCACATATATTCTCATTCAAAATGACTCTCAACTGAGGACAGGGCATTACTATTATTATGATGTGGAAACAGCAGAGGCTCCTAGAAGTTAGGTGCTAGGGTCACGTGGCTACTTAAGTGGCCCAGCCAAGATAAGTATCTCATTCCTGCTCTATCACACACTCTCCAGTTCTCACATTGCTACAGTCTATCTGTGTGACCTGCAACATATCTTTAAAAAGTGGGTCCATCTCTAAAGTAGTTGAACTCCACACAGTGATTTTCAAATATTTTGTAGCGTCAGAACCTGTTTTTCAAATAAAATACTAACCAGAACCCCAAATTAACATACATACATAAATATGAGCCCTCTCTGGTTGAAGGAGGAGGGGATACCTGGGGAGTCCTGAGGCACCTTTGCTAAACCCTAAACCTACTGAACAAAATTTGATGATCCTTAAAATTTCTTTCCAGCTCCTGGTGGAAAAGAAAGAGAAGGAAAAGAAGAGAGATTTATTACAATAGAAAATATTAATGACCATTAGTAGCTAGTACTAATAACCATCTCCACTGGGTTTTAGATGGTGTCCCATGGATTCCAAAGGCTCTGCAAACCAATGCATTTATCGAACCTACCTGCATAACAGAATCACTGGGAGAGCGTTTGTAAATAGTGGCACCTGGGTCCCACACTGGTCCATTTATATCAGAATCTCCAGGGGGTGGAGCTGTTGTGTGTGTAGGTGTATATTTCATGCCCAAGTGATTCTATTCGGCCTCAGGGATTGAGAATCTCTGCTGTAAGCTTAACATTCAAATCCACCCTACCGTCTCTAACTCCTCAACCTGATTTCTCAACGCTCTCCAGACTGCCCAGCTAAGCCCACCTGCTTGCCAACCCCTTCAAATGACTTGGTAATTACAGTGACAAGTGGCATTTCCCCCGTGTGTCTAAGAAAATCCAGTGACGCCTCTTGGAGCAGAAGTCTTTTTTTTTTTTTTTTTGGCCGTGCCACGAATCTTGAGGGATCTTAGTTCCTTGACCAAGGATGGAACCCGGGGCCCCGGCAGTGAAAGCACTGAGTCCTAACCACTGGACCACCAGGGAATTCCCAGAAGAGTCTTGAATTAAGGTTTGAAGGACAGAAGTGGACATAAATGAACGGATTTTCCATACACAGAGCTCAGCAAGGAGGCAGGTTGCGAATATGTCCTAATGTGTGAAAGCACTAAATAACTGGGGGAAAGGAGACGGCCATAAACGAGAAAAACAATGAGGCAGAATGTTCTCCAAAGCACTGGAGAACATGATGCAATGAGCAGTGAAAACCAAAGAGGTTAAAAACATTAGATTACCATAGAAAATGAATGAGGTGAAAACAGACCAACCTCTAAATTATATTCCCCCCTGTATCTGCACCTGTTTCCAATAGCCAGTGTCTGTTGCATCCCCACAACGGCCTAAGCTAAACCAAAAATGCAAACTCCCCCAGTTCCCTGACCCTAAGCCAACCCCCATCATTTCTCACCAACCCAGGTCCCCAAAATCCTTACAAGTCTTAAAACAGACCAAATTCATCTCATTATTTTGGATGTGTTTAGAGTCAGCATGCGTATTTAACTTAAGTGTAGTCATCCAACCAATATATCCTGAGGGCCCATTCAGTGCTGGGCACAAAGTTAGGCCTGATGATTCAGAGCTGAAGAGAACATGGCATCTTCCCTAAGCCTGCCGGGTTAAATGGGAGAGAGTGACATATAAACAGTGACAGCCGCATGACAAGGGCCATTATAGAAGGTTCCTGGGGAGACCAAAGGAAGAAGCCCCTAGATCTGCTGAGAAAGGCCCTTCAAAGAGGAAGAGACTGCCAAAGGGAAGGTTGGGTAGGAATTTCCCAGGTTGGGCAGAGATGAAGAATATTCCAGGCTCAAGGAGTCACATGGACAAAGTCATGCTGGTAGGACAAAGCAGAGCCTTTATGAGTAACTGGGGGTCAGCTGAAGGGCTGGGAGGCAGGGGGCAAATTCTGGAGGGCTTCTGTGACTTTTTAAAGAGTCGGGATTTTATCCTATAGGTAATGGATGACTCAGAAAGTGTGGTGATCTGATTTGCCTTCAAAAAAAAAAAAAAAACTATTGGCTGGATTGAAATGGGAAGGACTACAGCACAGGGAGACTGGTCTGGGACAGTTTAGCCTTGTAGTAGATGCTCCTGTAATCACCCACATACAATTTCCTCTCCTTCCTGAATATGACAGGTATACTTCTCCACCACCTTGAAATTAAAATAGGAAGTGATGTTGTGGGTCACTTCCAGGCAAGAAAGAGCTGGCAGCCACCTCGACACTCTCTCTTTGGTGCCTCAGTGGTCTTGGAGGGTCCCGACTGAGAAGGTGTCACAAGATGGAGGAAGCCTAAATCCTGAGGAAAACTTTCCAAAGCTCCAAACAAGCTCTCTTTTTCCTGCACATATCAGCATTTGCATGAATAAGAAGTAAGCTTTCATGGCGCTAAGATATTAAGTGAAAGACTTCATTTCTACCCCAAGGACCTTGTCTGTTAAGAAAATGGGAAAAAATACCAATGACTGGATCAGAGAATAATACAAGCCAATACACAGCTGAGAGTAGACTCAGACGGATGGATTATCATGTGAGGAGTAGTCTGGAAGGCTTCATGGAACAGGAAGCCTCTGTAAGAGCCTCGAAGAATATCACGTAGAACTTGAAGAGCTCACAAAGGTCACTGGGCAAGTGGTTGAAAGGAACATCACAAATATGCCAGCTTTCATTGGGAAATGCTTGGCTTCTCATGGTGTAGGAGTCTATAAAAGGATGGTGATAGCTCAAGTTCCATCTGATTGTTTTTCCAAGTGAGGAAGATCGAGCCTGGTTTGTTTTTTTAACAAACCATATTTTTAGTGAAGTCCATTATGAATCTACATTTTTCAAGCTGTCTCAAAGCTTATTTTATGTTGACATATTTCAAAGCTTGCAAAATCCTTGCTCAGACTGAGATGGGGAGTTCCAAATAAAAGGAAAGTGCATAGACAAGAGCATGACTTCATAACCCATTTAAGAAGAGAGAACTTAGAGAAAAGCTCATTTGTGGCATCCCTCATGTTATCATCCTGCTATTTTAAAACACTCCTGTTTATAGTAGGCCCTGCTTGGTGAGAATTCATGGCAGCCCAGGTGGCCACCTTCCCCTCAGTCCCCTCCTCCGATTCTACTTCAAGTCACCCACTCTGAAGGCTGTTGGCAGATCCAAAACCATCAAACCCAGGGAGCCTTAGGACTCCTGTATCTCAGTATCCTATGGCCTTATGTACCACAGGGCAAAAATACATTCTCCTAGACTTGACACAAGACTTGGCTCTTTTTAATATATTTCAGCTTCTAACACCTGATCCTAATTGATTTGTTTGATGATTCCTTCAACAAACGTTCAGTGATGAACTGCCGTATACAAAGCATGGTGCTAAGTGCCAAGGGACAGACAAAGATGAAGATGTGGCTTTTATCTTCAAAGAACCCAGGGTTCTCTCTTCACTTGGCTTTGAGGTTAGGTCCAGAGGTTGCTCCAGATCGCTGCTCAGGCACTTTGGAGTTTTCCCTGGTGTTGTGCGAAATCAAACTACATACTCTGACTTTAAAACTATGCCTTTTGACTAGCTGGTACTTGGGCAAAAGCCATGCAAAAGTTTTACTCAACCATCAACCAAGTTGGTTAACAAAATTCATAACTAGGCTTGGCGGTCTGAGCAGAGATTACACAAAAGTGGCTCTATGGTATCCAGAGGGAAGAAAATGTTCCCCCTAAACTCTGATAAGTGACAGCCTTAATTTAATAATCAGAAACAGCAAAAGCAGTCACTCGTTTCTCAGCTTCCAAATACACCTAGCTCTGATATTAACGGGAAAAGAGAGTGAGGTTGGACTCAGTAGTAGAAATATGCTATTTAAAGGCATCAGCTAAGCAAATCAAAATACTGACAATAATCGTATCACATGAAAGAACATGGGCTTTTATTTTCAGCTATTATTGTTTTCTTGAGTTCCATAAATCCATACATAATTTTTAACGTACAGTATGATACATTAACTTCACAGAAAACCTAAAGTAGGCAATTACAGCTAAGGGGAATAAAGGGTGATTAGTGATACCTTGATTCAGAGCCTTCTCTTTGGGCTTTTCTAATCCATTTTATTTTGTGGCCAGTATATTTTATGTAGTACCTAATTTATTTGCATGTGTTGTTTTCAAAAGTAAAAAAGAAATTATTTTGTTTTGTTTGTCAAAGAATTGCCTTGCACACCACACTGTCGTTCTGGGACATTTAATTGAATTGGCATCACCCTGTTTTAAAACATCACAGTGTTAAGTAAACTTTACTTGTGGCACTGAAGCGCTCGTTCCTCCCCAGCTGTACCATGCCACCAAAACGCGTGTGCACTTGCCACACTGTGACTTCTCCAGCTGAACAAGAATAAGCCTCCCTCTGAGAAATAATTAAGACTTTCTTCCCACCTACAAAACCCTCAAAATCATACCTCTTTTTGAAGGCAAAACCCTTGCACCAAAAGTAGAGCGTTCCTGTATTCTACTCCCCAGGCAAAGTATTTTCCCTGGGATTAGCTGCCAGACATGAGTGTCCACCAATAGAACTGGACTACCCTAACGTGCTGTGGGGCTGTCTTAAAAACAGGGCAAAGTCTTCAAGAGTCCTAAGAATCAGGCAAGGGTTTATGCACAGACATGTTCACTGAAATCCTTCATAATGGCAAAGGAAAAGACAACAAAAGACTCCATAGTGGGAGATGATTGAATAAATGATAATATAATTCCTAGGATGGAATATTACACATCCCTTAAAATTATGCTAATAGAAAGTTTAGATGGTGTGTGGAAATGAGCATCATATAACAAGTTAAAAATCAGAATGCAACGTATGAGTAACGATAGAGTAATAGGCTAAAATGTGTATCTGCCGTTGTGATGGGATGAAGTGGGATGAGATGGAGATTGGGATGGGAAAGGGATTATCTTGTTCTGTATTCTTTATTTTTTCCATAGTTTCCACAATTCCATTAATTACCTGCATGTTTTCTTGTTACAGTTTTGTGTAGATGATTAAGGCAAAGGATAAAACAGGATCTGCCATCCCTAGAATACAACCTAATTATCACCATGACCAATCCTGAACTTATTTTAAGATGGTTTTGTGATCCTAGAATTGCATAGTAACTTACGTGTTAGGGAGAAAATTGAGTTTTGGGGGGATTTGGAGACACAAAGTACTTTAACTTTTGTCTTAAGATCTACAGAAAGTGGGAGGAGAAAGATCTAAACAGGAAACATCACTGAGAGGAAAACGGCATTGAAGCTCTGAAGACACCACGGCACGGCCTTGTGCGAGGGCGGGACTAAAGTGGCAGACACAACTAACACCTGCGTGTAAGACAGGTGCATAAGACAGGGAAAAAACACATGAAGTGCACAGGCTTCACACATACCCAGCTGTAAAGATCTTTTGTCCCTTTTGGGGACCTAATTCCAAGATTTCCAAACGCTGGTCCTCCTTACTCAATGCTTAAAGCCATCAAATAAAGCTTGACAAACTCCCACACTATAAATAACCCTTCTTGCCCCTCCCCGATTTAGACAGGCAAATAGACACCATCTAGCAGAGAAAATGAGCTTTGCCAGACCTCTTTAGGGCAATGATAAAGCTGGGAATAGGATCAAGCAATTGGGTCCCAACCCCTGTTCCGAATACACCAAGATCTGTGAGAATTTCCTAAGAGCAAAAAGAATGAATGAAAAGGAGTAGACAATGATTTAAAGAGAAATGCTCTGCTCTTAAATTTGGTGCACCTCTGGGTTGTTTGTTAGGTTATTTTTTTAAAGGAAAAAAAGAAAGAAACACTCAGAAAAGAGCCCCTTGTGGTTACAAAAGTCACATAGCTATGTTATGAGGACCAATAAAACTATTAGCTATTGGCCCAAAGCCAAGAATCCATTAATGACAGACTGGTATCTATCCAGGAATGTAAAATGTTTTACTAAATAAACACTAGAGCAGGAAACAGTCAACTTCTGTCATTATGTAAAACTTAAGTGTGATTCTATCCTGAAGTGCAACAGCGAACTGGCCAGTTCAAAAAGAAGCAGCAGCAGCAGCTCTCTGGTACCAGGAGGAACCAACAAAACTTAAAATATTCTACAGAGGAACTTACAAAGCCTGCTATATAAAGCATAATACTATTGTTAGAGAATGCCAGTGGTGGCATTTATAAACGAAATGAAAGGAGGAACTTCTTTAGAAGGAAGTGGAGTTAGCCACCCAGGATAATGGTTAGTAATTAAGCTGTAATGACTGATTTTTACAGCTTTTCAAGGCTATACAAACAAAAGATTAAGGCTAATTGAAATATGGGCTTAAAATAATGATTACTATTTGTTACTTGAGGCTAACCACATCTTTCTCACACATATTTACATATTTCTTCGGTGTAAGGAAATCTTGTGAAAAATTACCAATAAATATATAACAAATTCCCTTGAAAGGATAGAGCATCCAATAGTAACTTGAAGCAGACTGATGTCTCACCACTCCTGAAACACTTAGGACTTGGCGTGTATCTCGTGACACTTAGGATTTTTCATGTTAGCTTCATCTGCATTCTCATAGACTACAGGGAATCGTTCTCAATCTGATTATGTTTGAATCAGCATTAGCTTTCATCAAGATTTAAAGCTTTATCTAACTGAAGAATCCGTTGAGGAGATCTATGATCACTATACACAATTGCCTCATTCAGATATTTTAGGACACACTAGAGTAGCACCAAACAAGTCACTTTGACTAAAACCATCACATTTAACGAAAGAATACACAGCTTGATATTTCCTTCTAATGTACTTTTCCCATCTTTCTTTTTGGTTGCACCGCACAGCTTGTGAGGTCTTAATTCCCCCACCGGGGATTGAACCCATGCCCTTTGCAGTGAAAGTGTGAAGTCCTAACCACTGGACCGCCAGGGAATTCCCTTCTTCCCATCTTCTGACACAAATCTGCTGTGTAATTTCTATACCCTCTGGATGTCTTTTATCCTTGGGAAGCCAAAATAAATGTTTAAAAGAAAATGACAAGACCCGAATTATGTTCTTGGAAGCAACTCAGTCAGTGATGAACCAGCTCAGGCTTCTCTATTTGTAAGACAAGACCATTTTCAGGATATAGTTTTTCATCCTCAGCTGTCAGATGAAAACTCAGTCATATATTATAGGGCTCAGGAAAAAAGAAATGTGAATTTAGGTACAGCTTCAAACCCGAGGATGTGAAAATAGAATCAGAACACAGTCAGGCACCGGCTACTGCTACAACTTGACAGGCAAGTACGAGCCCCATTAAGGGGCTAGGAATTTAAGAGGTAGCTCTACAGAATGGCAGGGTCAAGTTAGTAAAGTTAGACCCTTGCTCTTTCAAATATTGTTACCACCTGTTGATAACACAGAGGTAGAAAAATCTCTACGTGAGGACACCAGAGAGGGTTGCCATGGTGACAGCCTTCGCCCAAACCCTTCTCCAACACTATATGTATTTCCATTAGAAAGTCCAATTTAAATGGTTTTTTAACAAGACACAAACAAATACTGCAGAAAAGCACTCTTTTGAAATCCACTTACTAAAGGTGCTTTTCTAGTACAGTAATAATTCAGAGGCAACCACTTTAAATAACAGGAAGAATAAATTCTGAATTCATGAAGTCTGAAATGATAGAATTTTAAAATAAAGGCGCTTTATTTCAAATACATAAACTGCTTGCTGTAATAAATAATCTGTTTAAAATTTGAGAATCTTATTGAATCACAGTGAAAACTTTATTTCTCCGGATCCTGCTGAGTTTTTGCTGCAATCCACTTTTAGAAGGAAGTGTCAACTCGCAACACGGTAAGTCTGCATCCGAAAATGTCTTTTTAAATTTCCATAGACTCAATATCCTAAATATTAACATCTAATGACAAACGCAGATTTAGGACTATTGTCCAGAGTAATATCGCTGAGGAAATGTAATATCCATAAACTGACTTCAATTACCGTATTAGCCAAAATAGAAAAAGGGGATATATTGGGAAAAACCCAAGCAAACCTTTTGGCCAACCTAATCTTTTTACGATGTTTAACCAAAAAAAAATTGTGATGCAAAAACTGCAATGACCCTGTCAAGATTTCATCATACTAGGCTAATGTTCTCAAAAGAATTTGTTCTCTACAATCTGCTTTACACGATTATTTGCTTAGCAAACCCCTCATTCTACAGCAAGGGTATATTTAAACCCGTTTCAGGATGAATTATTACAGAGTCTAAATTAGGGAGCTCTTGATGAATGGGTTTTTACCATTTTAGGATAACTCTACCCACAACCTGTTTTACCAAAATCCTGCTGCCTACTGCTGGTAACAATCATACCTGATTTGACCCAAAAGTTGAGAAAAACATTTTACCAGGCCCTGTAACATCAGTGTAACCATAAGTAAAGAAAAGATATTCCCATAGCTTGAATCGGTAAGAATGATTTTTTAAAAAATAAACTCAGGAGTGAGAGAAAAGTTTTGACGTGATACAACAGAACAGAATGGACAGTCATTAGTAAAAAAGGAAAGATTAGGCTAAATCCGGAAAACCTCAGAACAAAAGTATTAGGAGTGGAAGCAGCTTTGCTCTTTGAAACAACAAAAATAAATAAGGTAATGGGCTGCATGTTATAGATAAAGCTTGGTAACACAGATACACAGACCTTTTTACATTCTCTAACCTTTGTGATCTAATTATGGGATAAAAAACAAAATGTGAACGAATTAAGCAATTATTTGTAATATGCACCAAGAAGGCACTAAAATAATATTAAATTTGAAAGGATTGCAATATACAGGTTTCTTTTTTTTTATTATACAAACTAAAGTATACACGAAATATTTACATATACGAGTGCCAGAATATAGCAACGTCCTTCTTGGGTCTTGGTATTAATAGAGATATGGTGTGTGTGTACACGTGCACACCGACAACTGGCAACAGTATTCCACAAACAGATAAATGCTAAGGGTAGGAAATATGAAGGTGGAAAAGTGATAAAGTCCTAATGACTCTCTTAAATGAAGTTAAGACCAATTAGGTCAAACACTGCTGGGTAAATAAACTAGTCCCTGCTGTAAATTAGAAACTTTTGGAGGTGCATTAACTGTTTCAGGCCCTTAAGGTACCATTTAGTAAATTACTGTTCCAGTGAACCAAATGATACCCTGGGGGCCTGAAAGACTTAATGCACCTTCAAAAATGAGCCATTGACTCTCTTCTCACCAGTAGGATATCACACACCTGTGCGCTGTACCTCACCAGCTGAGTACTTCAGATGAAACATATTCATTCGTTCGTTCATACATTCATTCACTCACCCACTCACTGTTCACTGAGATCCAGCTCTGAGCGAGGCAATGTTCTAGGCTCTAGGAATAGAGCAGTGAAACGACAGAAAGGAAGACAAACTTTCACAAAGTTGACATTCGGGTGGGGAAAGACAAACCCTAAACAAGTGAAGAAACAAGACACGTCAGAAGTGTTACCTGCAAGAAAGACAGTAAAATAAGGTGACGTGCTAGAAAGACATGGGAGAGCTACTCTGTCCTGGGTGTTCTAAAGCCTTCCAGGAGCCGACTTGTAAGCCAGTGCCTGAATGCAGGGAAGGAAACAGAAGGGACTGTCTTGGGCATTATTGTTACAGGCACCAAAAGCTTCACACGCAAAGCCCAGGAGAAGGATCATCAAAGAACAAAAAGAAAGTCAGCGCAGCTTCAGTGAGAGTGGGCAGCAAGAGGAGGGGCGCCCACTGTGGACAAGAAACTCCCGGCTCTGTCAAGTTCACTCTTAGAAAGCAAGCTGAGGCGGGAAAGGGAAGTGGAGGAAAACCATAATTTTTAAAAATTAGAAAAGTAAAACGTCTTTGGGATGCTCAGTAATGCTTGGACACAGCTTTCCTGGGGGAAGGAAATAAAAAGCTGCAGGAGATCCTGGAGGAAAAGTTAAATGATCACTAACAGTTGTAAAGAAATCCTGTTCTAAACAGGACAGGGTCTCTACTAGTTAGGATTCTCCAGAAAAACAGAACCACCAGGAGATAGATAGAATATATATATATATATATATTTACACATATATATATAATCTACATATATGTAAATAGATATGTAGATAGATAGATAGGTGATAGATAGGGAGAGATTATTGTAAGAAATTGGCTCATGTTATTATGAAGGTTTGGTGGACCTGAAATCTTCAGGGTAGGCTGGCAGCCTGGAGGCCCAGGGAAGAGTTGCAGTTTGAGTCCAAAGGCAGTCAGCTGACAGAGTTCCTTCTTGCTCAGGGAAGGTGAGTTTTGCTATATGAAGAACTTCACCTAATTGGGTAAGGCCCACCCACATTATGGAGGGCAATCTGTTTTACTCAAAGTCTACTGATTTAAATGTTATTGAAGCACACTCAAGCAACACCCTCACAGAAGCATTGAGAATAATATTTGAACAAATATCTGTATCCTTGTAGCCCAGCCAAGTTGACACATAAAATTAACCATAACAGGTTCACAAGAAGAAATAGAGCAAATGACTCATGTCAGGAGTATAAACCCACCTCAGCATTTCCAGGGCTGTGAGTACCCACTTCCTGTCCTCACAGACCCCACACCAGGTGAGAGACTGAGGGTCCTGAAGCCGTTCTGCCATGCCTCAAGGTCAGAACTCTAAGAAGCCTAGAGCCCCAGGCCATGCCGTTCTGATGGGAATCTGACCTCAGAGTCAGCCAGACCTGGGCCTGAATTCAGGCTTTGTCACAGAACAGCTGTAGGAGCATGAGCCAGTTATGTATTCTAGCTGAGCCCCACATTTTTCATCTGTAAAAGGGGGCAACAATCGCAAACACCTCAGACGAGCAAGTTTTTGGTGATGACAAAATGAGATCACACACGCTGTGCCCAGTTCATAGTAAGCAGACAGTAAATGCAAGTTCTAATTGTTCACTGAAGAGTCTGTTCTCCACAATCCTTGAATCCTTGTGCACGTGCGTGTACACATGGGCTTTTGAGTGTGTGCACAAGTGTGTGTGTGTGTGTGTGTGTGTGTGTGTATTCATACATGCAGATGGCAAGAGCAGGGATATGTCTACAGTAAAATCCCCCTGAGCATGTAAGGAAACCACAAGTCTCCCATTTCAACAACCAAGGAGAGAAGAAGAAACATCTTCAGGGGACACACCCCATGCCTCAGAGAGCAAAGTAATTCTTATCACTTTCTCCTCCTCTGAATGTTCTCAAAGGCCCTTTTCTCTAAAGGTTTCAGGAAATTCTAAAGGCCCAAACTTTGTCTTTGCAACCCCAAAACTAAAGTAAATCAGGCTAAATTGATTTTCTCAAGGGTGTTGAAGGGATTGGCTGCAGAGAGTCTTTTGAACTCATGTGTAGAGAAACTGGGGGATAAAATAGTATTTTCTAAATAATTTCAGAAAATTATTTGCTAAATAATAATTCAATCTCGCTGTTAAAGACCTACATGAATCAGGTGTTTTATAGGTAGCATAATAATAAATCCTAATAATTACATGCTTGTAAAATCAACATCTTGCTGGTAAAATACCACCAATAAACACAATGGGTTAAACCCCTACTGTTACCTGAGATGTGTGTGAAGAGGGACAGAGCCCTGGGTCTCTCCCCTTGGATGACTCACATATTGTTCAGTAGTCAGTGCCTTACAAGAGGGGATGTCTTTGCGTGAGGGGAATAAATGCACCACACAAGTTGTGTCAAGTTGGGTCAGATAGCTCACACTGTACGGCACAAGCCTCATGGTCAAAAGCACCCACATGTTACAAGGCGAATCCTGGCCAGATTTTGTCATAACTGCTTTGCTGAATGTAAGGCAGCCTATTTAGAAGCTGTTCCACTTAACAGGACAGCTTTTTAAATAGACCACCCCCATATAAAAGTGAAGGGAAGAGACAACTGGGGCCAAGAACTGAGTAGTTAGCAATTGCCTATTTGTAGAGAGCCATTGAAGAAAGTCATGGACAGCCAACTTGCCTCTGGGCAGAAGATAACCTGATAAGATTTTTAATAAAAAATTTTTTAAAAAGGTATTCTGTTCTGCTCCAGTTCTTTAAAGAAAAAAAAAAAAAGATTGGGATCTAGGATCCGGTGGTCCTCTTATAGTATCAATAGTAGTCCTATAGCTCACAAGCACTTTGTTACAATTGCTAGGTGGGGAAAAAGCCCTGGGATGCCAAACCAGAAGTGATGCTTTGGGCTCTAAGTCTCAGCTAATTCACTGGGTTTTGTGTACTTTAAATATAAAGTTTAATGGAGAATCGATATATGGACCAACGATATCAGTCTTATGACATTTTCCTATTCGTTTCCTATTCATACCCACAACAAACCCCGAAGATAAAGGTAGGCTAAGGGTGGTGATGCTTATTTAATCTGCCCAGAGTCTCATGACTGCTAAGCAACACAAACTGAAGGCCTTATTTTCAATGTCAATGCTCGTCCACTAAACTACACAGCAAATAATCATACTCTTTGAGGGCCAGAATCTATGTGAAATAGATGTGTGTGCCTGTTTGTGTCTTTCTATCCTCATCCCAATATGTCAACAGCAAGCTATCATTGAGTGAGTGTTTTTTATCTAAGGAAGGTTTAGGACATTAATAATTGTGTAGATGACTGTTTAATAAGAATATTTTATGATTTTGGAAAATGTTCATGGCATTTTTAAATCAAAAATTTACATAATGACATATATAATGACTCCAATTTTGTAAGAAGCCAAATATAGGCACGTGTGGTTGTGTGTGTGTAAATAGACACACATATTCATAGAAAGCAAGCCTGGGAGGTGGATGTCAGCCTGTGAACAGTGGCTGTCTTCCAATAATGGGATTATAGTTCATTTTTAGTTCTTTTTTGTACTTTTCTACATTTTCCAAATTTTCTAAAATGAACATACTTTGCTTTTTTAGTCAGAGATAAAAGAACATATATTATCTGTAAATTAGTAAAGTCTTTTCTTCAACTATAAAATAGCAAAGTCATCTGATACTGAAATAATGTTTAATTCTAACAATGAGCTCTTGTAGATGACGCAGGAAAGTGTACATTCCTGCAAAGCGTTTGGAAATTACTTTGGCAACATGTATTGTGGAAATTAAAATTGTTCATACCTTCTGAGCAATAACCTCACTTCTGGAATGATTTTAAACCATCCATCCTAGATGTTTGTGCCTAATGATACATACAACATTAATTATAATAGCAAAAAAAATGGAATTAACCAAAATGTTTAAAAATAAGGGGTTGGTTAAGAAAATTATGACATCCACTCAATAAAATATTAAGCCAGTATTAAAAATAATGTTCAGACAGAAATCTTTAAGATAATGGGAAAGGTCAGGTTATGGAATAAATTTATAGAATTGCATAGATTTAAGTCCACAACTCAAGGGTGAAAACATATTTTTTCTATATTTTTTCTGTAAGAGTTTAATTTCCTTTTTGACATCTGTTCTTCAGACTGCTAGAAACTTAACCTCAGAATTCCTTTCTCCTAGCGGCTCCTCAATACCAACAGGGTGCTTAGGCACCTGTGGAGAAATCCATCCCCCAGTCTGGCCATGGTCCTCATTTCCAGCCAAAGTCATCTTCCATTCTTGGGTCATCCTGATGCTTCCTGACCACAGTGCAGGACTGGACATTCCATGAGACTGGTTTAGGCTTTGTTGCCTGGACACATCCACAGCCATTTCTTCCCTATAATTATACCACTTCCTCACATCCCACCTGGAAAATGGAAACAACATCCTCTACTCTCAGATTTGACAATCTGTCTTGAGTTGTTGCCACTTTCCCTGGAGAACACACCCTGAGACCCTCCTCTGAATCCTCGGAATGTCTCCCATGTTTCCTTTCTCCCCAGAGGAAGTGTGTGTGTGGGGGGGGGTGTGGATGGGTGTGGGTGTGTGTTGTTGGGTGTGGGTGCTGGTGGGTGTGGGGGGCGATGGGTAGGTAT
>NW_020174423.1:6268012-6316231 GCF_003031525.2 Neophocaena asiaeorientalis asiaeorientalis | reverse complement strand
GTGGGTTGTGGTGTGTGTGTGGGAGGGGGTGTGTGTGGGTATGTGTGAGTGTGGGTGTGTGGGTGTGTGTGGATGTGGGTGTTGGTGGGTGTGGGGGTGGGTGTGTGTGGGTTTATGTGAATGTGTGGGTGTGTGTGGGGTGTGGGTGTGGGTGTGGGTGTGTTGGGCAGGTGGGATGAAGGGAAAGATCGTATCCTCCTCCAGCCCTGTTCTCAGAACTCTGGTCTGATCTCTACACACACAAGCACATGGGCATTTCAAACCCCGAAGACAGGGAGAAACTCTTTTCTCTGCTCTTGCTCAGTCACATATTTCTCCAGAAGCAAGGAGCCCAGAATAGTCCAGCTGTTTAGAGAGTATTAATAACCTAAAATGTTATATTTATATAATCATTAATAAGTTAGAAGGAATTAAGTTTAGGGAGAAAATCCACTAGGAGTAAACACGTTCAAATGTTAATACTGGCTATTGATCCTGGAGAATGGCCTTATGGGGGATTCGGCTTTTTAATTAATTCCCTCTACCAAGTTTTTCTGAAAGTCTGAGACTATGAGGGGTGAGATATGGAACAGCTAGCTATTAGGGAAAGAAGGAAACAAAAAAATATATATACATGTACTACAGAAAAAAAAATTGAGATGTTACTGAAAACACAGGGTCAATTTTTTAAATCTTTGAAGACAGATTAGGCCAAGGTATCACATGCAGTAGACAAAAGAATGCCATTGAAATGATAATGTAAGAAAAACTTTTTAAGCACTGCTAGGCTATACGCTACACTGACTGTCTCAAAATACACATTTCACATCTCTTGAGTCTTCATTTTACATATAACATCTGGTTGCAAAACACTGTTAATTCTACCTGGTGGACTTTGAGAATTTCTACAACATGAGAGTCCAAAACACTTCCAGGTATTCTGATGGCTCTGGCCATTTAAAAGAGTCTTGATAAAATGAGAAGTTTTTAACTGGGTTGAGCAGAGAATGTCTCTGAAGAAGCAGATTTGAAAGTTAAATTTATAACTGTGCTAGTGCCTACTAGCTTATTAACTGTTCCACCCTATGACGTCTCCAGGATCCACAGTTAATTTTTCTTTCCTTTGGCTTTGCTTATTGTATTGTCAGTTTTATAGCGTTTGTAATGTACTGTCTAATTACATGCTGGTCCAGATGAGCTTCAAAGAACTTTTCTACTTTACTGAATGTTTGGTCTCCGCCCCCATTCAAATTAGGTGTTCTGTTTCCGACTTCCGAATAGGTAAGTTCCTGTGAGAAGTACTTACTTTCAGTTTGTCACTGACAAGCTATGTGACTTGAGTACGTCACCTCTCCCTTCTGGGACTCAATTCTTCCTTACCTTCAAAATGCAGGTGCACATTCTGGAGCTTCTCTGCAGACTGTGGGCTCTGAACATAACTGCTGCTGCTGCTTCCCAGGGTCCTGCTCTGGTCCCTCATTTACTTTACACCTATTAACATCAGGTCACCCTGGGTTCATCTGGGGCTTCTCCTCTCCCTAAATTCACTCTGAAGGTGACTCCTCCAGACTCATGGCTTTCAACCTATACCATTTATATCCTGATGGCTCCCCAGGTGATGTCTCCAGCTGGGACGGCCCTCCTGAACTCCAAGCCCACACATCCACTGATGTTCCTGTGGAATATGTAATTATTGTCTCCGACATAATATGCCTAAATCCAGCACCTGCTCTTCCCTCAAAAGCCTGTTCCACCTGTCATTCTCCACATTTCAGTGAACAGTCACTCCATTCTTCCTGGTGCACAGGACAGAAGTCTTGGGGTCATCTTTGACTCATTTTTCTTCTCTCACACACTATTTCCAACTCATCAGGAAATTCAGTTGACTTTACCTCCAAATTTTATCTCAACTTGTCCGCTGCTCCCACTTAGGTCCAAGCCATTGTAATTCTTTCACCCTAGTGGATGCATTAGCCTCTAAATGTCCTCCCAGCTTCCTGTTGTGCCCCCTGCAGTCCCCTCTCAGCACAGCAGACAGAATGACCCCATTAAAACACCAGCCAGGGCTTCCCTGGTGGCACAGTGGTTGAGAATCTGCCCGCTAATGCAGGGGACACGGGTTCGAGCCCTGGTCTGGGAGGATCCCACATGCCGCGGAGCAACTGGGCCCGTGAGCCACAACTACTGAGCCTGCACGTCTGGAGCCTGTGCTCCGCAACAAGAGAGGCCGCGACAGTGAGAGGCCCACGCACCGCGATGAAGAGTGGCCCCCACTCGCCACAACTGGAGAAAGCCCTCGCACAGAAACAAAGACCCAACACAGCCCTAAATAAATAAATAAATAAACTCCTACCCCCAACATCTTCTTTGAGAAAGCCAGATTTTGCAGTGGCTCCCAAGATCCAGAACCATCTGCTGCTTCTCTCCGCCTTGCTCACTTGGCTCAATGCTCCCTGGGCTCCTGTCCCCTAAACATGCCAAGCCACCTAAAGCTTTTGCCCTAGCTTCACCCTCTGTCTGGAACTCTCTTGCCCCAGATCCACATGGCTCATCCCTCACAATATACAAGTCTTTGCTCAAATGTCACTCTCAATGAGACTTACTCTAAAAGACATCCATTTTTAAGTTGCAACACCAAATCAATCCTGTACACCCACTCCCTGTCACATTGCTTTATTTTGACTCCATGACACTCATCATCTTCTAACAAAATTGTCATCATTTACTTATTTTTTTAATTGTGGTAAAATACACGTAACACAAAGTTTACCGTCTTAACCATTTTTTAGTGTATAGTTCAGTAGTCTTAGGTACATTCATATTGCTGTGCAATCAACCTCCAGAACTCTCATCTTACAAACCCCAAACTCTCTACCCATGAAACAACAACTCTCCATCCCCAGCTCCTGTCAGTCTCTAGCAACCACTATTCTACTTTCTCTCCCTGTGAATCTGATGACCCTACCTCATATAAGTTGAATCATACAATATTTGTCTTTTTGTGACTTGCTTATATCACTTAGCATCATGTCCTCAAGCTTTATCTATGTCTTAATATGTGTCAGAATTCCCTTTATTTTTAAGGCTGTGTAATATTTCATTGTATGTATGTACCATAGTTTGTTCATCCATTCATCCATTAATGGATACTGGGGTTGCTTCCCCCTTTGGCTATTGTGAATAGTGCTGCTATGAGCATGGGGGTGTAAATATCTGAGGCCCTGCTTTCAATTCTTTTGAATATATTATATACCCAGAAGTGGGATTGCTAAATAATGCAATAATTCTACTTTTACTTTTTTGAGGAACCACCATACTGTTTTCCATAGCAGCTGCACCATTTTACATTCCCGCCAACAGTGCACAAGGGTTCCAATTGCTCCACATTCTCACCAATACTTGTTATATTTTTAATAGTAGCTGTCTTCATGGGTGTGAAGTAGTATCTCACTGTGGTTTTGATTTGCATTTCCCTAATGATTAGTGCTGTTGAGTACCTTTCATGTGCTTTTTTGGCCATTTGCATATCTTCTTTGGAGAAATGTCTATTGGAGTCCCTTGCCCATTTTTTGATCCGGTTAAGTCTTTTGTTGTTGTTGCTCTTGAGCTGTAGGGTTCTTTATATATTCTAGATATTAACCCTTTGTCAGAGAGATGATTTGCAAAACTCTTCTCCCATTCCATAGGTTGCCTTTTCATTCTGTTGATTTCGTCCTTTGATGCGCAGAAGTCAGTTATTATTTATTTTACTTACTGTTTTTTTGTCTGTCTCCCCCTCCGATATATGAGCTCCACAAGGGCAAGGCCGTGTCTATTTTGTCCGCAGCTGTATCCCTAGTGCTGAGAACAGCGCTTGGCACTTCGTGGGATCTCAGCAGATATTTGTGAAATAAACGAACGAGGGAATGGACAGATCAGAGATGTGGCTCGGGCTTTTTGCAGTTCCTAAAATCTACAGGCTTTGAGAAAAAAAAATCTGAAGCATAATTAATACTTATCAAAAAGAATAATGCTCTAAAACAATAAGTTCCCAATAGATTTCCTGAATGAAGGGCTTTTTTTAAAGTTCTTGTCTCATAGGAAGTCAGTTTCCCAGGCTACCTGGGAGCATGTCTGCCTTCTCCTTTGGAATCCATTAAAGTGACAGCTCTGGAGGTATATGAACGCAGACCTGCTCCACTGCCCACACCCCATGGTTGGCTCTCCCCGCCCCACTCCTTCTTGCCTGGACTCTCTCTCCGCTTCCTCTTCCCTTTCCTGCGCCTCTCCCTGTGGCCCTCTCTCACACTGCAGGGCCCTGGCTGGGCCCCATATCTGCTTTGTGTCCAAGGTCCCAGACTGCTCTGTCAGGGATTACTTTGCCTCCATTGTTCCACTGAGGACCACACACAGGGGCAGCTCAGGTACCCTTCACTCTAAGGAGGCCTGTGGGAATCTGGGAGAAAAGCAAGAAAAGGGCAATGATTGAACAGTACTTAGGAGGGGGTTGTTCATGTCAACCCCGATTAATGATAATGGTAATTTAGAATCTGCTTGTGCTTTCCATTGTTAGGTTTTGCCAAGATGTTTCTAAGTGGTATTTCAAAGGGTTCTGGGTCTGGCTGATGCTGCGGACCTACTTTTCACTGCAGGGACGCCAGCGGAGCAGGGTGGCCATGCCCGACACGGTGCATCCAGTCGTGAACACGGGTCCTGTCTGGTCAGGTAAGTCTTCATTCTTATCCACCATATCCACCCACCCCAGTGCAGCCTTTAGAGACAGGAAACCTCAGTTTTTTCCATTATAAAGACAAGTTGTTGAGACTGTCTCTTCTCTTTACTCCCTTTTCTCCAGAACAAAGGACTTTAGCAAACTTTGTTACCAGGAGGAGGGGTAAAACAAAGTGGGTAAGTCGAGGTTCAGAGCCTGAGCCAGCTGCTTTCTAAGCCTTAGGACTTGCAGCAAACCACTCAATCTCTCCAGGATTCATTCCTTTCATCGAAAAAATGGTGATGATGGTAGAATCTACCTCGTAATCTGTTATGACAAATAAATGAGATTCCACATGTAAAAGCCTAAGAACAGTGTCTGACACCAGGCAAGCGCTTGACAAATGTTAGTTATTACTATCATTGCACAATTAGTGAGGGTCAGGGGTCTCCTCCTTTAGCACAGGGTTTCTCAACCTCAGCTCTGTTAACATTTGGGGTCTGATAATTCACGGTCGTGGGAGGCTGTCTGTGTATTGAAGATGTTCAGCTGCATCCCTGATCTCTACTTAACTAGATGCCGGTAACGATCACCTCTCCTTCCCCGCTTCGCCTACCCTCCCCAGCTTTGACAATCAAAAACATGCCTCCAGACATTATTAAATGTCTTTGAAAAGGAAGAGGGGGAGGGAGGGTAACTTCCCCTGGTTGAGAACCACTGCTTTAGAATAAGCAGCAAAAATTATATAAATGTGGGTATCGGTGACTATGCCCCAGTAGGGGAGGCAGTTTTCCTTAAACTGGGAATTTCAATCCTCCCAGAGGAGCTTTGAAGAGTTATAAGGTCACAGAAAATAATCCCAACACACTTCTTATCCTTACAGTCTTGGTTGGCCACTGTTAACACCACCACCCAGCTTTAATCCCTGCCCTCCACAGGGTGGCCCATTGCTTAGCTCCCATCTGTCTCAACTCCCACTGCAGGAGGCGTGGTGTGTGTGCCTCCCTGCACGATGCCCTGCACATAGTAGGGGCTTAAGGAAAATTTATTGAATGAAAGCAGGAGGTAAGTCCAACTGCGTTAGCTCAGTTTCTTTTCTTTTTCCATTTTCTGTTTGATTTTGGCTCATAGAAAAACATCATCTTTCCCAAAAGCAGTAAATTTCACACAAAACAGAATCTGAGTGGCAGAACAGGAAAACAAGAGGCAACAAAAAGCCCCAGGAATAAAAGAAAAACAGAAATTGACAAAGAAGTGACCATGGGGTGTCCTCTGATCACCACTCCCCAACCCCACCACCACCCGCTCCTCTGGGGAAAATTTTACTCTCTTTTTCACTGTTAACGCAGTCCTTTCCCTATTTTAGGGATGTAATGAGCAAAGGAACGTGAGGAGGGAGAAGGATCTTTTCTAGAGGCCTAGAGATCAAGGCACTTTTCTCTCCCCCCTCTCCATGCTGGCTGCCCCAAGAAAAAGGTAAAGTATGGGGATCACTTTGACAGAGTCAGACAGTTTCCTCCTGAGGAAAATGAAAGCTCAGAGCAGAACTCAAAGGAGAACTCAACATGGAAATAGTACCACTAACATCCAGCCCTGAAGCCGAGATGGGAGAGAATGGGAGGGGAACACAGGGAAGCCAGGGAACCACCTGGAGATGGTACATGAAGGGGAAAGTCAGGATTGACCCTGAGGTTCTACTTGCTGAGAGTCAATCATCTTGGTTCTCTTTTTTCTTGGCCATAATCTGGCCCACATCAGGCCATCTGAATTGTGGGCACTTGATAGTAGATCCTTTGTTGGGAGAAAGCCCCAGATGGAAATATTTGACTGGATTGTAATGGAAACCCCCCAATTCAGTTCCCAAAGAGAAGAAAGAGACAAGTCCTCCACACTCAAATCCCCCCAGTATAACAAAGAAAGACAGGGACAGAAAATGTTAATTCTGGAGGGGAAATGGGGCCATGTTGAAAGCTAGGTGAATTGAGATGCTGGCTCTTTACTGAAATCCCCTTGTTCTTTCTTACAGCATCCTGATTCTGCTGATTTTCTGAGACAAAGGTGTTCTTTTGCTCTCATCCTCCAGAAATTCCATGTCACCCATCCCTTTCCCTGTGCTCTCACAGAGAAAGCTTTCAGACAGTACTTGGCCCTGAACCTCTTAGATTAGGAGATTCCCTTGAAGAGCTCTTAGATAGTGGATTTTGCTGATGGCTGCCTTGAACCCATGGGCAGAATGTTGTAGATAGTCGTCTTGGCCTTGTTGGGGATCTATTCTTCATAGTAGCTGCTGCTCTAGTTCAGTAGCTTGAGCATCTGTTTATCTACTTCCTTCATAGATGTCTGCCCTCAGAAAATGATGGCAATGGGTCGCATGCTGCCATCTTGCACTAGCATCGAGGGTTTGCTGGGTGAGCTTTGGTTAAGTCAGAACTCAATATTAGCAGTTGGCTAGGCTGGTGGATGAGGCAAAACCTGGTATAAAGAAATGAGATGAGAAACAGGGACCAAGCAGATCACCTGCTGTAGAAGTTAGTATTGAACTGCCCAGGGAAATGGAGACAGGCAGACAAAGATGTGGTGGCTCAGGTGTCTTAGTCTGAGCTGCTGTAACAAAAATGCCATAGATTGGGTGGCTTAGGCAATGAATATTTATCTCTGACAGTCCTGACAGTTCTGGAGGCTGAGAAGTCCAAGATCTGTGTAATGTGCCGGCCAATTCAGTTTCTGGTGAAAACCTTCTTACTGGTTTGCAGATAGATGCCTTCTTGGTGTATCCTCACATCGAAGAGCGAGAGGGAGATAGAAGGAGGGAGAAGAAGGGTGGGAGAGAGAGGGAAGGGGAGAGGAAGGAAACTCTTATTTCTCTTCTTATAAGAGCACTATCATAAAGGCTCCACCCTCATGACCTAATAACTTCCCAAAAGCCCCAACTCCAAATACCATCACATTAGGGATTAGGTCTTCAACATATGGATTTAAAGGGAATGCAAACACGCAGTCCATAACACTCGGGTCACAACTTGAAGTTTCAAGAGCAAATGAGAGCACTCCATTATTGATGGTCTCCATCAACCAGTGGACAGAGCAGTTGGTGTTTGGCCAAGGTGTCTGGGACTTTGGGTGAGGGTACCATGAGGTGGTCAGGTCCCAGGAAAGGTCTTGTAAATGAGCAGTGTGCCCATGCCAGAGCCCACGTCCCCCACCCAGAGTCAGTAGGAAACCCCAAAGCCTGTAACAGCTCTATGTACCTGGGATACCTTCTCATGATGGAGTCTCTCATCCCTGCTTCCTCCTTTCTGTGGCCCTGCCCTGCTCCAGACTGACTAAAGACAGAGTTGTTTGGCCTGAAGATCCAAGCAAAAGGACTTGAGCAAATGTATCTCATAGTCCTTGGTTTATAATCGCTCTAGATGGCATGAGGAGCAGGTCAACTACCTGTAGCTTCATGGCAACACGTGGAGCTCTGGTCTAGTTACAGATCAGGGCTCCACTGTAAGTGGTAGGGGCTCATCACTGGACACCAACCAGATCTCGTCACCACGTGACTGCCACACAGGACAGTTGGGATAAGCAAGGCTTCCCTCAAGGGTAGAATTTATTTTTATTTTTTACTCACCTCAAAGGATGTGGAGAATGAGAGAATCGTACATTTTTTTCTGCTTATCACATACTTTAAGAATGGCACGTGGCCCAGGAAGCTGCAGCCACTATACCTGAGTCCAGGGATTCTGCGACCACTGCATCTCTTAACATTTATTTTCTTAATTGTTTTTGCCCATTTTAAATTAGAAGCTTCTGAAAGGCAAAAGAGAATGTCTTCTCCATTCTATTAGCTGTCACTGTACCTAGAAGAGTATTCAAGGCTGACCAACGATTCAATAATCATTGACTATCTAAAAGAAAAAACCTTTGCAGACCGTCAACTTAATAGATGTCTCTTGTGCTTTTCATTTCTCAAACATGACACGTGGGTGGATTTGGCTTGAAAGAAGGAGAAATTTCAGTGGTATCAGGACAGCAATTTTTCAGGGCTCCATTATTTTCTGATGCTCACTTTTTTTGTTGTCAGAACTGAAGAAGCACCAGCTACACATACATCAAGATAAGAGCTGTGCTTCCATTAATGAAAGGGGAGGCTTCACTGGGAATCAAGTTTTTTACATTACAAATGGTAAAACGGAATTTGTTTCAGGGCCTTATCTGGCTCTTGATCATCTGGACAGGCTTACAGAAGGAGAAAAGTTGGTGTTTCTTTTAAAGACAAAAATTGCTTTTTTATTGCATCAAATAATAATTGCAGCTGCTTAGACACACTGCTCCGAGAGGTAAATAGGATGAGCCTGTTCAACCTAGATATACAAAATAGTCAGTATACTGATTTTTTTTTTAAAAAGAGAAGAAATGTACTTAGTGCAACCAGTTGGTGAGAGTCAAGAGGACTTTCAAAATCCACATCTGATTGCCTGAAGGAACAGCGTCCTACAATAACCAGAGGTTAACACAGTTAATAAGTCAGTGTCCATTCTCATTAAGAGAAACAGAACAGGAAAACAGAGAGAACCACATTCCTCTTTTCCAAAGCGGGACCAAGACTCCAAGAGAGAACAAAGTTCACCTAGACTGCCAATGCCAAAACCAGCAGTCATTTGAGGTATCTGATAGATGCACAACTTTTATTAACTTATTATGTCTGTGTAGATACCTCCCTCTGGCTCCCTCTGAGCTCAGACTCGTGGACTTTGCTCCAGTCTACAGACCACCCAGAACGATGATGACATCTGACTGCTGCCCTGTCTCAAGGAAGCGCTTCGAGGGAGAAGACTATTCCTTTTCTACCTTATGATTCTCAACAGAGTGTTTTGCAGATACTAACAAACTTTTACTGAGCAAATGAATGAATGAATGGGTTTCTATCAGTATTCCAGAGTGTGACTATCATCACTAGAAGTTGTTCCCTTGGTGTTCATGAGAAAAATATTTGAGTCCCCAGAGCAGCTTCAATTCCCAGGCTGATGTCCATAGTGAAACATACTATACTCCAAGGGTGCCCTTCACATGTTAAGTGTCTGACCAGCCCTGGTCAGGCCATCTTTTCCTTTCAATCCCTATCCACCTTATTTTTATAAACTTCAACAATCTCTTTGCTTCTGCCTCTCTTCCATTCCCACACTCAACTATCTCCCTTCTTCAGTCACCTTTTTGTGTTTCCATAACCTTTCCCCTATATCCTTTTATCCATTGTAACTCTTTCTATTGCAAGTAAGAAAACCCAATCCAAATGGCATCCAGAGCTAGAGCTATCTTCAGGCTTGGGGTCCAGAGGATTACCGTGGGGCTTGGTTTCTCTCTCCATCTTTTAACTGTGCATCCCACTGTGTTGTCCATATTCTCTGATAGGCTCTCCCCTCGAGGCTGTAAATTATCTGTAGCAGCTCCAATTTATATTCTTCGAGGTTCAAGTCTAGCATCAAAGAAAGGGTCCTCTCCCTCAGTAGCTCCATTATGAATCCCAGATTTGAGCCTCCCTCACTCTGACTTAGCTATGGGCGTACACATGTACCAGTCACCGTGCCCAGGGGGTAGAATACACTGTTAGCACTGCACCAAGTCTCACATCCCCATGCTGGGGTTCAGTGCCATCAACTAAACTCTAAGCATGTGAGTTAAACGTTGAACAAGGATGGTTTCTCCAAAACAAACCCAGGGCGTTCTCACCTCAAGAAGTAGGTATGAATGTCAGGTGGCAAAAACAACCAACACCCACTACCATCTTCAACTTGCTTTCTGGTTCTCTTATCTTTTCTTGCGTTATTGGCACACACAGGATTCCATACGCTCCCTCTGTTTCTCGTCACTTCTCTATTGATATATCAATCCCTATCAAACACACAGTAGTCCCATTTTTGTCCCTGGCTGCTCTCTACCTCTTCAGCAACGTTTCTTTTTCTGCCTTCCTTCCCCAGTTTTTGCCTGGATTTTAACTCACCAGCTTCATCTTCAAGAATTAGAATACCTACTGGTAGGAAGCCTTGTACCAGAACTATAACATCTGCTAGAACTATTTGCTTTCTCTTGTGACCACAGAATCTCCCTCATTTTTCATCAGCTTTTTCCTTCTGTTTCTATAACCCCATCAAAACCAAATATACCCAGGCTTCCCCATCCATCTTAGAAAACAAGACAAAACTACTTTCACTCAGCCTTGGCAGTGTGCCCGCCCCCACCCTTCCCCTTCCTGTTCTCTGTCTCCTCCCCCCAGCTCAACACCCCCAGGCTTAAGCTCTCTCAACCTGTCTCTGCTTTCTTTCACCAAACTCATTTCTTACATCTCTGAAGTTCTGTTTCTGGGGCTGTCTCCTTTCACCACCCTCCCCAAAATTTCCTCATAGTCAAAATATTTGAGTCCTCTCTCTCCCTCACCTTCCACATCTAAATTGCCCTTGAGACCTTTCAAATAGACCCTGCAAGAGTCCCTGAGCTCCAACCCCTCCTCTCTATTTCTTCTACCATATCACGATCTCGTTCTCATAGCTCACCTGTCTCCCTTGTTCCAGCCTCTCCATCCTTCAATCTGTCCTTCCCTCCGATGCTCAGAGTTAATATGGGAAATACTCCCCTCCTTTAACAGTTTGTCATGGTGAGCCACGGGATAAAATGTACGTGCTCTGGCTTTGAATTTGAGACCACCCATCCTGTGCCCTCATCTGCTGTCTAATCCTAGAGATACTCTGCACACCTGCTGCAGGTCTCTGCATATGCTCACGTTGACCCCTCCACTGGAACAATCTTCTCATCCCCCCTTCTGCCTCCTCTGTAACTGGAAAAGCCCTATTCTTTCCTCAAGGCTGGACACTAGCTTGGGCCCCTCCCCTGCAGGACCCTCTCCCCACCTTCCTGACTGTCCTCCTCTAAATTCTCACTTTGATTTATCACTGTTTGTCATTGTCGTCAAGTGCCAGACCAGGAACGCCACGAGGGCTGCCTCTGTGCATCGCTCAGCTTAGGCCTAAGGCAATGGCTGGCGCACGCTGAAGTGAGACCTTCACCATCTCTCCATTCCCGAAGCTTCATCTGCTCTGCATCTCTTTCATTCCCAAAACCATTGCCTCCACATTTCTATTCTGTCCCCTGTATCCAACCCGGCTAGGAGTGAGAATCCACAGAGGCCTCCGAGCTTCTTCCTGGAAAAGCTTCCAAGTGGTCACTCTCAAGCTCTGGTCTCACGCCTTCTTCACATCAGGCTCTGCTCCCTCCATCTGCGCACAGTTTCATTCATCTAACAAGTGCGTATTGTTTGTTCGACATTTTGTATTTAATAAATATCAGTTGTCCCTGGGGTCGTGCTATTAAATGGAGCAATGCATCGTGCCCCCATGGTCCCCCCATCATGTCCCCTTGTAACAGGAAATCACCAATTGAGTCACTTTTCACTGTTCCCATCACCATGTGGGGTTTTTTTGCAGCAATCTCTCCAAAATCTATTCCTCCCCCTCCATGTGCATAGTTAAGTATGTGATTTATTCCTTGACCATGAACCATATGTAAACTAAAGCTAGGGTGACTTTGTCTTTGACCAACCAAACCAGGACACTAGGACAGTGAACAAAGGAGCTATTAATAGCTTCCTCCAGGCAACAGGTATAAACTGGGACCTTCCCTGGCCAATCAGCACATCTGGCCTCCCTAATAGTTTTGGCTTTATTTCTCAAATTTCCCCCACCAGGATTTTGCGGAACGCTGGCCTCTCACTGTTGTGGCCTCTCCCGTTGTGGAGCACAGGCTCCAGACGCGCAGGCCCAGCGGCCATGGCTCACGGGCCCAGCCGCTCCGCAGCATGTGGGATCTTCCCAGACCGGGGCACGAACCAGTGTCCCCTGCATCGGCAGGCGGACTCTCAACCACTACGCCACCAGGGAAGCCCAGGATCCCCTGCTTTAAATGCCTCCCCCATTATCTGAGGCAGCCAGCACCACTATGTCCCTACTCTCCATTGCAGCCTCAATGCTTTTCAGTCATTTCCCACTGCTTTTAGCATCAAATTCACGCTACTCCCCCTGCAGTTTGCCACAGGTCTGCCTGATCCTAGTTCTTTATTCCATCTGCTGTCAAGCAGACACCGGTGACTTTGTTCTTTTTTACATCTCTTCTTCCATCACATCCTCACCAGTAGGAATCACTTCCCCTTCAGAGTTTCAATTGACTTTTCTCCTCCTAATTAAAACTCAATCTGAAGTTCACCTTTACCAGGAATTTTGCCATGACTGTGAAGAATCAGGGGAGAAAATATTCCCACCCAAAGCCAAACATTAACCCCGCACATTTACTTGCATTCTGCATTATTTACAAGAAAGAAACACAGAGAAAATAAAGGGGGGTGGAAATTAAGGTGTTTATCCACAAAATCTCTTTTACATTTTATCTTATCTTTATCTTAAGGCACATAAGACTAATGCCTTCGGTTTCAAACGCTAGCACATGTGTATCTTGACAGTAACAGTATCAAGGACGTGGATGGTTTTCTCAAATAAGTAATGCACATTTAGGGGCAGCTTCTGCATCTCTCAAAATAAAGTTGCCCAGAATGGTACCCAGGGGCTCAGAGCTACCAGAAAATATTGATAGCTTTCTGTCCTTGGTGGCATTTTTTAAATTTAATAAGTGTTTTTAAAAGTCCGAGCCTTTGGGGAGATAGGTGCCCATTCCAACGTGTGCCAGTCCACTACTCACCTTCCAACGGAAGCTGCTCCCTCTTCTGGTCAACACGAAGGGAAAGTGCTGAGGAAGAAACGACCTCTCCCTTTCCCTGGAGCGCGCTGGGACAGAGTGTGAGAAAGACAGTTCATTGTACTTTGGCAAGACAGACGCACAGATGTGAGGTAGGCTCAACTCAATTATCACATTTGCTTTCATCAGCTTTGTGAGGGTTTCGGTCTAATCAGAGAGGCATAAAATGCCCACCATCATTCTCAGCAACCCCAGAGAGCGAGAACCATCCCTTCCTTTCTCAGAAGAGCCTGCAGCCCTGCCAGCACGCTGGATCCCTGGAGTCCGGGCCCACCCTGAGCTCCACACTGGGGAGCCCTGCCAAGCCGGAGAGGAAGGAGACGGCAGTTTGGGTCATTACAAAGACTTGCCAAAAAGTGCTCAGAAAATGAACAATTAATTTCGGCTGTCAAAACAGATACTAGAGGAGCCTAGTTAGATTTCAAGCATTTTTTTCTCTACCAGCAAATCCAAGGCTTTGTCGGTGATAAGAGATGGAGCAGATTCTGGGGATGTTTGTGAGACAATATTACATAGTGGTTAAGACTGCTGTGGGCTGTGGGATCAGATTGCCTGGTGTGGATCCCAGCTTTGCTTTTTTTTCTGGCTGTCTCCACAGGCATTTTATTTAATGTCTCTGAGCCTCGGTTTTCTTATCTGTACATTGGGGATGGTACAAGTAGAGAGGAAGAAATGGGGGGGGAGGGGCAGGATGCAGGGGAAAGCACTTAGCATCCCTCCTGTAAGCAGTCAATAAATGGTTGCTGTTTTTTTTTTTATCATTATTGGTGGTGCAGATATTATCACACAAAAACTCCTGCTTCTCTTGGAAGTTAATGGGTTCGATTTGTTTGTTCCCTCCTCCTGAAAGACTAGTACTTTGCCCAAATTTTAGAAAATTTTCTGAAGATCCGTTCCTTTGGGGAACCCTCACTGGTAAGCAACGATTTATTGACTCATTAAAAATGTTCCCGGCGAATGTAAAACCTCAAAGAAAAGAGAAATACTTTTTGTTGTTGTTCTCCCCCGGTGAGGCCGTAGTGTCGATGACACATACATAAGTAAAATGGAATTTGAAAAGCAAGAGGCAGAGCATTTTGAAAATTTTAAAGTTTCTTATAAATCTTTATGAAAATGCATCTGTGTCAACACAATAAAAATAATATCCCAGCCTACTGGTTTTCATCTTCTGGCCCCGGGTAAGCACTAGCTCATTAACCCTTCCACTGCTGTTCACAGGCTAGGAAACACAACTGCTACTGCTCTTTAGGAACCCTAAGTGAGCACTCAGTCCTCGTTTTCTGTAACATGAGCTTTCTCCCGTCATAGGGTCACAGTTTTCCAGGTAATTGAAGAAAGCAATATCTGTCAGTACAGTGTTCAATAACAGTAAACAATATCAATGATAACTCATCTTTATAATTGAGAAACTAGGCAATTTTTCTGGTTTGTTTTTAAAAAAAAAAAGCCTGGACATAGAGAATAGACCTGTGGTTGCCAAGGAGGAGAGAGATGGGAGAGGGTTGGATTGGGAGTTTGGGGTTAGCAGATCAAATTGGTATATATATTGATAGAATGGATAGACAACAAGGTCCTACTGTATAGCACAAGGGACTATATTCAATATCCTGTGATAAACCATAATGGAAAAGAATATGGAAATGAATGTATGTATGTATATGTATAACTGAGTCACTTTGCAGTAAATTAATACAACATTATAATTCAACTATACTTCAATAAATTTTTTTTTTTTTTTAAAGCTAACCTGGGCTTCCCTGGTGGCACAGTGGTTGAGGGTCCGCCTGCCAATGCAGGGGACACGGGTTCGTGCCTCGGACCGGGAGGATCCCACAGGCCGCGGAGCGTGAGCCGTGAGCCATGGCCGCTGAGCCTGTGCGTCCGGAGCCTGTGCTCCGCAACGGGAGAGGCCACAACAGTGAGAGGCACTCATACCGCAAAAAAAAAAAAAAAAAAAAACCAGCTAACCCTACATTTCTGGCTCCTCTTTGTTCCCACTGATAAATCCCATACTACTAAGGAGAATTTATGCTAACACTCTTCTTAAAAACCAATATCGTCCCAATATCCATGTCCTCCCTTCTTCCTCGATTACAGAACCTGTTTTATTTCCAGCAATTTTGTGCCCAGGTAAAAGACTACATTTCCCATCCTCCCTTGTAGCCAGGTGAAGTCACATGGCTAAGTTCTACTCAATGAGATGTGAGTAAAAGTGTTATGTGAAACTTCAGAAAGGCTCCATAATGGTACCTGACACGGCTAGGATAATTGAACTGAGGCTTTTTGCCTTTCTTCCTCTTTCTTGCTCACTAGACCATGGATGTGATGACTGGAGCTCCACCAGCTTGAAGTATGTGGTAAATTTGAGGCTGGAAACCACACTGAAATGATGAAAAAATTCCCTGATGACTCAGAAATCATGGTAGCAACCCTGAAATGTCAAATTCCAATTGTTGTGGGTTTTTTTCAAAAAAGAAATAAACTATCTGGTTCGAGACACTCTAACTTGGGGCCTCCTCTTTAAGTAGATAAACCTGATCCTAATGGACACACCTATTTTTTTAACCTTTTTTGGCCCCAGAATGAATTCTCTGCATTGACTCATTTTATTATCTGTCCTCAGAGTTTGTTCTACCCAAGATAACATAGCAAGGTTTATTATAATGCTCACCCCATAATTTTTTTTCACACCTCTTTCCACAAATGACTTTATTTTTTCTTTTAACATCTTTATTGGAGTATAATGGCTTTACAATGGTGTGTTAGTTTCTGCTTTATAACAAAGTAAATCAGCTATACATATACATATATCCCCATACCTCCTCACTCTTGCGTCTCCCTCCCTCCCTCCCTCCCTATCCCACCCCTCTAGGTGGTCACAAAGCACCCAGCTGATCTCCCTGTGCTATGCGGCTGCTTCCCACTAGCTATCTATTTTACATTTGGTAGTGTATATATGTCCATGCCACTCTCTCACTTCGTCCCAGCTTATCCTTCCACCTACCCATGTCCTCAAGTCCATTCTCTACGTCTGCATCTTTATTCCTGTCCTGCCCCTAGGTTCTTCAGAACCTTTTTTTTTTTTTTTTTAGATCTCCTATATATGTGTTAGCATACGGTATTTGTTTTTCTCTTTCTGACTTACTTCATTCTGTATGACACTCTCTAGGTCCATCCACCTCACTGCAAATAACTCAATTTTATTTCTTTTTATGGCTGAGTAATATTCCATTGTATATATGTGCCACATCTTCTTTACCCATTCATCTGTCAATGGATACTTAGGTTGCTTCCATGTCCTGGCTATTGTAAACAGTGCTTCATTGAACATTGTGGTACATGACTCTTTTTGAATTATGGTTTCCTCAGGGTATAGGCCCAGTAGTGGGATTGCTGGGTCATATGGTAGTTCTATTTTTAGTTTTTAAGGGACCTCCATACTGTTCTCCATAGTGGCTGTATCAATTTACATTCCCACCAACAGTGCAAGAGGGTTCCCTTTTCTCCACACCCTCTCCAGCATTTATTGTTTGTAGATTTTTTTTTAATGTTGACAGATTTTTCTTTTTTTAATTGATTTATTTTATTTATTTTTGGCTGTGTTGGCACGCGGGCTTCCTCTAGTTGCAGTGAGGGGGGTGCGGCTAGTCTTTGCTGTGGTGCACGGGCTTCTCATTGTGGTGGCTTCTCTTGTTGCAGAGCATGGGCTCTAGGCGCGCGGGCTTCAGTAGTTGTGGCACGCGGGCTCTAGAGCGCAGGCTCAGTAGTTGTAGCACGCAGGCTTAGTTGCTCCACGGCATGTGGGATCTTCCCGGACAAGCGCTCCAACCTGTGTCCCCAGCATTGGCAGGCGGATTCTTAACAACTGTGCCACCAGGGAAGCCCTGTTTATAGATTTTTTGATGATGGTCATTCTGACAGATGTGAGGTTATATCTCATTGCAGCTTTGGTTTGCATTTATCTAATGATTAGTGATGTTGAGCATCCTTTCATCTGTTTGTTGGAAATCTGTATATTTTTTTGTGCTAGTTCAGTGAAAAATGCCATTGGTAGTTTGATAGGGATTGCGTTGAATCTGTAGATTGCATTGGGTAGTAGAGTCATTTTCACAATGTTGATTCTTCCAGTCAAGAACATGGTACATCTTTCCATCTGTTTGTATCATCTTTAATTTCTTTCATCAGTGTCTTATAGTTTTCTGCATACAGGTTTTTTGTCTCCTTAGGTAGGTTTATTCCTAGGCATTTTATTCTTTTTGTTGCACTGGTAAATGCGAGTGTTTCCTTAATTTCTCTTTCAGATTTTTCATCATTAGCGTATAGGAATACAAGAGATTTCTGGGCATTAATTCTGTATCCTGGTACTTTGCCAAATTCATTGATTAGCTCTAGTAGTTTTCTGGTAGCATCTTTAGGATTCTCTATGCATAGCATCATGTCATCTGCAAACAGTGACAGTTTCACCCCATAATTTTTAAGATAGCTTATTGAAATGTAGGCTCCACATGAATTTTCTCAGCAGGGTTAATATGATATGTATCAAAACTTTGATTTTCCAAAGGCATGGTTCATTTTAGGTAGAGAAAAAAAATAATTTTGGAACCACAAGCTGCACACTAACGAGGCAATCCACCTCACCAACGTAAGGGATTAACAATCAGGGTGGATGGCTCACTAAAATCTCTAGGGAATGCCACTTCTGTAGGAAGGAAATCTGCTTCCTCCACGTTAGCATGTTGTTCAATTCACTAATGATGCTTACCACATTGTGCCCCAATGATTGCAGCAAGTCTTCTCTTTTACAGAGACTTTCCTATTTAAGTCATTCCTAATGCCAAGCACAGCACCTGGCATATGATAGATGCCAAAAAAGTATTCACAACTCTTTCATGAATAAATGAGATCTCTTACAGAGGACTAGCTCATTTGAACTATCATTTCTCTCAGCAGTCAAACATTAATGCAGCTCTCAAAGATCTATCCAAAAACAATATAATAATAATGGTGAAAATCATTAACAATTACTGAGTACTTTATACTTACTAGGTCATTTGTTAAACTTGAAAAAACCCTGTGAGAGAGATAAACATATGTGTGTGCATATTTCTATGTTATAGCTCTGTCCTTGGTCCACGTTTTCAGACCACACATACTCTCAAGAGAAGCCATGTCATTTGGTGCCAAGATCACGGAAAGCCCCTCCTCTTCACACCCACACCCATCTGAACTGACTTCTGAACATCTTGTTGAGCATAATTTTTGGAAGAAATATTTGTTCTCTAATCTACCTTTGGTGCAAAAGGACACATGAAGTTATTGGGCACTCAAGGGTTGGCCCATGAATGAAACTCATCTGTTAATATTCATAGAGGTTTACCATATTGCCCATCTGTAGAATAAAGATCAAAGTGTTAAATAATGAGCAAAGCAGAATGTGTGAGATGTGGGGCAAAAGATGCCATTTGAATGTAGATGCATTATTTACAGAACTTCACAAAACCCCACTGGAAACATCCAAGTAGTGGAATACTGGTTTTGGTTTTGTTTATTATTATAAAAAGTGTCACAATTATCACTGACACTATAATTTGTTGGAGTAACCTGGTCTTTTCATCTATTTAATTAAAGGTCTTTGGTCCAGAGGCTAAGGAGATTTCAGCTCTTAACAATGCTTAGCTTGACTAGTTCTTACCTCTATCCACTGACCACCGACCAAGAGCCCAGGTTAGCACTGCATTTCAATCAAAACTTGGCTTGGCACCTACACCTAACTTGACTTTTTACTTATTTCCCATCATTGATAAATGACACTTAAAGTGATAGTCCCATGGCACATACATGACGTTGCATAAAATAAACTGATTTATTGCAGTGCTTGCCAGCATTTGGGGGGCCAGAGCATACATTGAAAGTGGTAATGTTTCTGAAACATTCTGGGACAAACAGAAGAGTCTGCTCTTGGATAGAAGTGATCTGCTATAGGCTTTGATTGCCCCAGGCCCAATATCTCAGCACACGTGTAACCCTTTCCAGGCCCATTGGTTACAGAGCTCAGAGTTATAACACTATTGCTTTATATTGTATATAGTACACGGAATATATAGAGATTTAGAATACATCTGCATCCATATAACAATAAGCTTTTTTATTCATCTATAAGTATCTATGTCTTATACACGTACATCCTAATAAGAGGACCTACAGTAAGAAAGTTAAGGTTGAGATGGGATCTCCCACCTATGCCGTTTCCCTTATCATCACTTTCCCACAGGAGTCAATCATTTGCCTTCCTGGACAACTCTCTCCATATGTACTCATTCTCTTCTTTCAGTTTAACCTTCTTTGTTTCTGCAATTAAGTAGCGAAGTCAGATTGGTGTGTATTTTCAGCTCTGAAGGAAGGGAGCAAAAGGCTTTAGTCTTCCAAGCTTCAGCCTGATTCTCCAGTTATGCGTTTACTAGAGAGCCTTCACTTTTCAACCATCGCTTTAGGGACACCTGGTTTCCCTGTGATTAACTGTACTGTATGTGAAGAGCTCTCAGGGCTAGGGAACCTCCTGGGAAGAGGAGGCATAAGTGATAGGATTGGGTCTATGCTGTAATACCATCGTATTACAAAGCTACTTGTTGCCTAACCAAAAACAGCCATATACTATATTGAGTAGGACTGCATTTCCTAATCTCCCTGGAAGCTAGCTGTAAGTATGTTCTGGCCAATGAAAATTAAAGAGAAATGTTATTTGGGACATCTGGGAAGGCTGCTTAAAGGGAGCTGAGCCAGCTGGGAAAAGCCCTTTTTTTCCCCTTCTGCTTTCTTCTTTATTTTGGCCTACAGCTGGGGTGTAATGGCTGGACTCCAGCTGCCATCTTGGGCCATGGGGTAACCTTGAATATGAAAGCCATGCACTAGAATGGTGGAGCAAACAGACAGAAGGGGTCTCAGGCTCTGAAGACATTGTGGAACCCTCATTAAACCTTGGACTCCCTATCATTAAACTTTTCCTTTTTTATGTGAGAGTTAATTTTTCTTATTTAAGGTACACTTAACCTGAGGGTTTCTGTTAAATAAAACTGAATAAGCCTAAATGATACAACCATCTATTATCGTCAAACATTTATCTCTAATTTCTAATGGTTAAAATGACTGACACTATAATTACAATTACCACCACCATTACCTATACATTATATAAATAGCAGAGAGTCGAATTTCATCACCAACCACTAAATCCACCAACATACCAGCAAGAGTGAGCAAAGTTCCTGCCCTAATAAACTCTCCCTCACACTCTTGACTTGCTAGGAAAGATACAAATTTCTGACTACTTCCCTGCTAGACAACAAGGATAGACCTACAAGGACCCAGGAAACCTGATCATAGAGCGACCACCTGGGTCACACCAAGAGATTGGAAGACACTAATGTGAAGGAGCTCGATCTGCCTGTACCTGAACCACACCCTAAACAAACAGCCCAAATTCAAAGATTTGGGATGATGTGGAAGAATTCTAAGATACAGTGGTTGTTCAGATCATGCCTCAAATGGGTCTTCTTCAACCACTCTGCTGTTCCACCGTTCAATCCAGGACACTCTCACTGCCAACTAGGCAACAACAACTACCAATGTGCTGGCTAACAAGTCACTTTCCAATTGATAACAAGTAAACATTAGAAAACAGAAATTGTTTTTTAATGAAACAATTATTTGTTTATTTGGAAAAACTATCTGTTCACTGTAATGACAGGGGTTCTTTCTCACTGGCAACTCTTTCGCAACAAACTTCAGTAGTCAGGTTTTAGTAAAAGTTGAAATCTGGAATGAATACATACAATATTGTTTAAGCCTAAACCAAACATTCTTATAAGTTTTGTCCATTTGTTCTGGACAGCAATTTTAAAATAAGCAACATTAAAGGTTCTTTCTGATGTGAATAAACTATGAACTGAGCCCTCTAACCAAGGGCCTTGAATACATTTAAATCTTCTACCACGATGTGAATGCTATTGGTGTCCAATAAACATTAACCACTAGTAAGGACAAAAATTATAATATAACTCAGAAGCTAATTATCTCCATGGTTTGTTCAATTTATTAGAGATTTTAGGTATGAAACTGGAGATAAGGGAAGTTTCAAAATTAAAACTGAAACTCTGAAACTTTTAAGACTGTCTCAACATAGACAGGTAAATATTCCTCCATGTACATGACTGCATTAGTTTCAAAGGAAAAGAGTGAAGACATTTGGCAGTCCAAGTGCCCCTTCTTTCTGACAAACTGGGGCACATCATTTCCCTAGAACTTACAAAAGAATTCTAACAAAGTAGAGATCAAAGCAAGAATTTTTTTAAAAAAAGCTTAAGGCACAGCTGGCTGGTGTAAGTCACTTGGCACTCCCAAGTAAACCATTAGGTCTTCATGATAAAGATACAAGATTCCCTCTGTTCCAAAGAGGGGCAATCAAACATGGAGCTGTGGACAGCTGAATCTCTGCATCAGGGATGTATCCCATTTGGTCATTGCCCTAGGTCAAGAGTAAATAATCCTGTTAAACTTGTTTTAAAATTCCCTGGGCACTTACTGTTGGTTTCCTATCTGTTTTGAGGAGAAAACGCATATTAACTAGTTTCACATTCCTGCTACTGAATAATTATCATGCTTAAGAACTCCCAATAGAGGTAAAGGAATCATCACTTGGAAATAAGAATTTTCAAAAACAAAGTTGCATCAAGAGGTTCTAATTTCCACTCACGTGATCATCCTCAGTTACGTCTGGTGAATTCTGCCTCTAGTCACAGATGACACTAATACATAATAAGTATTTATTAAATTCTTTCTTTTTAAATCAAACACATTTTATTACTAATAAGTTTGGACTTTCTCGGAAGGGTTAGCGTTACACCCTTTGTAATTCTGAACATCTGAATGGTACAGAGAACCCACGGCTGCAAATGCTGCCCTTTTCCTCATTTCTCAACGTCCTATTCTCCCTGCTTCCTCGACAGTTATGGAAGAGGGGGGATGAAGCTTTCAGAGAATTTGTGAGTTGGAAAGGAAAGGAATAAGCCATTAGAAGCAGAACTTAGGTAGAGACAGCAGCCTGCCTTTAGGAGTCTGCAAGTATTGGAAGTTCAGCTCAATTTTGGAACTTCCTTCCCTCTAGTTCTGTTTGTAAAGTTTCCCAGAGCCTCAAACGGAGCCTTCCAGACTATGGGAACTTACTAAATAACCGCCTGAGCAGATGCATATATGCTCAGGATTCGACCAAATTAAATCCTAGCTTCTCCCCAGCAACTCTCTAAGCCTCAGTTTTCTCATCTGTAAAGCAGAGCAATCATAATTAGAGTTTCTGTGATAATTGCCCAAGGAGATAATAGTAACCCTAGCAATCCTTATATTCCTGTGAACTCCTCAAGCATAGTCACTGTGTTTTCATTCATACAACTTTGTATTGTGACCACAGAACCAGGCAAGGAATGAGGATGTGCAGTTCCCATTAGATGTCATTTTAATATCCATAAGAGTTGTAGATTTTCCAGACATGAAGAATATAGAAAAAGATTATAGAATTCTGATGACCAGAGTTTGATGATAAAGTTGGAAAAGGTTGTGGAAGAACTATGTAAGGGTAGAATAATTCAATAAAGTGGCAGTAAAGTAATTTTAAAGCCAAAGGTGAAAACAAGGAAATGTCCTAAGGTCATTAAACAAATGTGAAATCCAGTTAATTAATGGAGAAAGTTAGCCACAATCTTAATGGGGAGAATAGAATTCAATTTACCCAAATTAGAAGGAAAGATGAGTTAACAGCCTCTCTTGAACCCTGGAGAGACCAACTCATAAAAGATATGGGTCTGGAATTCCTGTTGGTACAGTGACTATTAAAAGGGAGTTGGAATTTTGGCCAGAATCCCAGGGAGAATCCTTCTCCTTTCTCAACCAAAGCCTCTGGTAGATTTGCAGCCACAGTCTGTTGACATGGTCTCCCCACCTTGCTTGTGAAACTATACTTTGTCAGTAGTGGGTTAGTGTTTTTAACCCAAAGAAGCTTTGGAATAGAGTACAAAGATTAAGTAAATCAAATCCAAATTATTAACACTTTTGTATTAAGTTCAAAAATAGTGTTTTTTAATCATTGAGACAACCTATATATATTTGATATTTTAAATGTGTGCATGTTTTAAGAAAATGTGGTTAGTAAGGTATCTAACAGGTTAGCCTTCTGACATCAATTTAAATGGGCAACTAAGTAATTAACTTTAGATTCCCAGTGTTAAAAACAGTATAAGCAAGCAGTATGGAAATGCTTAATAGAACTTAAGAATCATCATCCTTAGAGGTCTAATTGATTAGCTTTACTTGGAGTAGTTTAAGTACATGGGGAGATTTTTCCTGTTAGAGAAATGTGCAGGACTTTACAAAAAAAAAGAAAAAGAATATATTAGATTGACAAAATCAACGTATGATATTTAATAGAAGTTTATTAGCTAGGTTTGTAACGAGAGTTGGTTGATTCAGGGAGGTTGTTCCACTCAACTTGAGCTGAACAGACAGGAATCAAAAGCTCCCTTAAAAAATCTTGTTAAAATTACTAGATTTACAAGTAAAATAGGATTTGTACATTTATTCATTCAACATATTTATTGAATATCGCTAAGAATATAGCGATAAACAAAACAAGGGCAAAAAAAAAAAGCTTTATGGGACCTACATTCATTAAACTTAACGAGCTTTAGGAAAAAACTAAGTTATTAAATGTTTTGCTTTAATACGTTGGATATTAATTTTTAAACAAGTTAGCTACAAATAGTCTCTTTATTGCACAAAATGTTCCCCAGTGGACAGCAAAAAATTTCACACTGGTAAGTGTCTTCATTTATCCTGTGTCATCAGTGCTTAGTTCACATACAACTCAAAATTGTGTGTGGCTTGAGGGTTGAGTCCTCCTATATTGACTTCCACATCACTCACAAGAGATCTGAGTTAAGCAAGATTTTTTTCTTAAACTGCAAATGTCCCCAAGGTTAAGGAGCTTAGAGATATTTACATCTTCATGTAATTTAACCATATTGTGTTTTTTCTAACATCTGAGTTAAGAAATAAACTTTCTGATGGAGGAAAGAGAGGAAAATAACTTTGGGGATGGAAATATCTGTGCAGAGAAAGGAAATCTCTGGAATGGGGGCATGTTAAGGGGCAGGGCTGGGAGTCCTCGGGGCAGTTGGGAGGTCGAGGGACTTGGGTGATGGGTATAGAAAAAGTGATGGAAAAATGCAAAGAATTTTCAACTATTTCAAAAAGAGCCTCCGCCCAGGAAAGAGAAAGAACTTCTTTTTGCTCTCCCAGGTGATTATCTGTACCCAAAACTCATTGGTCAAACTTGCTTTGTTAAGAAGTTCCACTGGGGTAAATAAAGCTCTTGCAAAATGACCTGGAAACTCAAACGAACATTGTTTCCAAAGGAGAATGTTTCTCAGTTCTAAACAGCCCACTTACAACGTCTATTGAAACATAACCTGTCTGTAAATTGACCAGTATTTTGATAATCAAAACTCACAAAAACCACACCCAAGGCAGTTCCAGAAAACTGCAGAGAAGCTACAGGAGCCCAGCAATGACCTAAACCACGCATCTGCAGAAGCAAGCCCTAAACTGAGAACTCCCAGAGCCTTGCAATCCATACGCATTTTTCAGCTTCCTTATCCCAGCAATCATAATTCACTTATTCCAAAACTTCAGGCAATGCTGGTGGCCCCTGGAGCAGCAACTCCTCCTCCAATTGGCCACGCCCAATAATAGTGGCTAACTGCAAATTCTCCACACTGACATTTAGGGACCAGTTAGAGAGCAGGTAGATGTCTCAGGGCAGAATTGTATAATGGTTAATTCTTCAGGCTCTAGAGTCTGAAAGAACTACGTTTAAATCCTAACTACCACTGGCAGGCTACTTAAACTCGCCACATCTCAGTTTCCTCATCTGTAAAATGGGGATTATAATAATACCTATTTCGTGGAGTTGCTGAGGAGTTTAAATGAGATAATGCCCGGACAGCATCCTGCTTGACATAGAGTGAGCACTCAGACTTAACACCTGTACACGGGCTCCCTAATTTATGGCAAGTGAACAAATAGAACAACATTTCATATCTTCTGCTCCCGCTAAGGCATAATGTAAATGGTAATTATGGACATCTTGGCTGGCCTAGTTACCTTACAACTTTTTTCAACATTAAAGAAACTAAGAAATAATCCAGTTCCTATTTGGGCTCTTGAGATGTTGGAATGAGTTACAGGCTTATAAACACTGTTCTAATAGTTGACAAGGATTTGGCTTTAATCTGGTGAATGAAAATTTCATGAAAAGAGAGTTATGGAAGAGTTGTGAGGAAAAACTCTAATGTTCTGAATGACGGATTTCAAAATAATCCTCAGTGCCTTTTCAGACATTCAGTCCCATACTGGACCACAATACCACTGACGGTAGGTAATTCCTTGAGAAAATGATTTTTCTTAAATAGATCCATATAAACCAGGCTGATTTATTAAGGGGGAAAATGAATTTAATAATACAGTATTCGATTGAGTATCATCCAGGAAAAGTGTACTGTAAAAAATGTTTTGAATATTAATTGACCTCTGGTAACTTTCGTGTCGTAAATATTTGTATTATAGTGAGGTAGACAGTTAAAAAAAAAAAACTCTCCATTAGACAGACTTAAAATTTTGTAATAATATTTAAGAAAATGATAACATTATGAAAGAACGAAATATCTGATGAATGCTTAACTTTGTACAACTCGAATATAAACTTTAAAAATATTAGAAATTATAACATTTGAGTGCATATAACGTTTTGTACATTAAGATGAATTGCATGCTGTCCATTTCCTCTTTGCACTTTCAGTCACCTTAAATAAACAAATATATACAGCCTTAACAGAACAACAGTGCATCCAAAGCAAATGTGCATTTTAAATTATTTCTCCTGGCCAAGTCTTTTTTTTCTTTCACTTAGCGTTTTATATTAGCATTTATTATCAGTCTCACCCTTTCTTGGACAGTTTGTAGTTCTCTGAACCAAACAAGCAACAGGTTTAGATCAAGAGAGAGCAAAACCACTTAGGAAAAACAAAAACTTTTTGTAATGGTTGGTACAAGTTCCCTTGTTTAAACCATTTAATGGTCAAAGCTGAGAAGGAAGCTAACTCTTCAAAGGGCCTACTTATGGACAATGTTTGAAAATAATACTGGTGCAGGCTGGGGGAAAGTTCATGTTTTTGGCAATCTGGGGATGGGTATTTAGCTTGTGCTCTGCTCTCTCCTGCTTCCGGAAGATGAATTCCATCCCTGCCTCCTTCCTCACCGTCCGTCCCCGTCGTCTCCCACCTCAAGCTCAATGTAACACTTTGCTCTTTTCACAGTTTCTCATTACTAAGTTTTAAAAACATTGCCTAGCTGGTAATTACAATCTGAAACAATTCTTTTGGGGGAGCCCTGGGCTATTGCTGGCTGGTAATCTTTCAGGAATGTCAGAGAGAGGGGAGGGAACAAAGATTCTAAAGAACCTTTGGAGACAGGGGCTTGTGTCTCCTTTCATCCCTCTCCTCCCTGCTCCTGGCCTGTCCCTCTATCCCCATCCTTGGTGAGGGAGGGGGGAACCACCTTCCCTCCTGACTTCACCCTCCCTTTTCTTGGGTCACTTTCCCATCCTCTGCAACTCTTAACTTAGTTCTACAGTTCCCCAGCCCTACCCATTTTTTGCTTAAATGGGAAATCACCTTCTCCTTCAAAGGGGATGTCTGAATTTTGGCAAATTCTGTTCAAAGAAATCAATGAGAAACAGACTTGAGGAAGGGCTTTTCCACAGGTTACCTCCAGCCTGGGCTAAGGCACCTCTATGTCAGTCCCTCACAGGCAAGCCTTGTGGTTTCTCATTATCCTTTAGGGGGTTCCACTCGGACTCATTCTTGTCATTCCATCCATACCAGCTCCCTTTTCCCCCAGAAAAAGCAATAGTAATGGCAGTGACCTGAGCCCCCTGGAGTGAGATGCAGGTTGCCACTTCCCTATGCGGAAAGAGGCCAGGGCAGAGCTGGGTATACAATCAAGCGGGGGGGAAAAGGCCCACTTGGGCCCACCTCTTGCAAAGCTCTTCTAATGGCAGGACCCCTCCTGGCTTTCCTATTTCTCTACCTTAACACTTTCTGTTGGGGGGAAGGGCGAGGGGACAAGGCACAGGCTACGACACGGCCAGAAAGACCCCACCTTCTTTACACAGGTAGCAAACAATCAGACCGAGATGTGGTCAAAGGTGATTCTTCCCCCCAGTTTCCCTTCTTAAACTATTAATTTTTCAATCCTTGGAGCAGTTGAGAGCCAGGTATGCGTCTCCCCTGCCCTCACCTCCCATCAAAACCTGGAGACACACAAGGAAATCCAAAGCCACAATAATAAAGACAAAAACTAAAGAAATCCTCCTTGGCTTGTTTCTCCAGGGTGGCCGGGCAAGGTGTGAAAATCCGTTGCTCCCTCTGGGCTGGCAGGTGGAAGGTTCTGGAAAGGCGGAACTCCCTGGTCTCCCACCCGGCTGAAAGCCCAGGCTGTTGCCCCACTCTCTGCCTCGTCCAAGGCTAGCTCCTCCTCCGCCCCTCTGCAGTCAGGCCTCCCCAGCGGCCCCGGGCCAAGGCGGCAGGGAAGGCGCCGCTACCTGCAGCCGCAGGACTCCACCACCATGTCCTCGTACTGCTTGTAGACCACGTTATTGCCCGCGTCGATGTACAGGATGCTGATGGGAGTCAGTTTGGTGGGCACGCAGCAGCTGGGCGGGGTAGAGCCGGGGTCCATGGAGTTCATCAGCGTCTGGATGATGGCGTGGTTGGTGGGCTCCAGGTGCGAGCGCAACGGGAAGTCGCACACGCCTTCGCAGTGGTAGGCCTCGTACTCCAGGGGCGCGATAATCCAGTCGTCCCAGCCCAGCTCCTTGAAGTTCACGTGCAGGGGCTTCTTGCTGCAGCGCAGCCTCGACTTCTTGCCGTGCCGCTTGCCGTGGCGGCTGGCGAAAGCTGTGCGCCGCCGCCGGCGGCCGGGCGAGGGCAGCCAAGACCCGGCGTCTGGGGTGCCCGACGGCGGCGGCCACGACCCCTCGGCGCCCGCGCCAGGGCCCGCAACCTCGGCCGAGCCCAGCTGCTCGCGCATCTCGGCGAACAGGTTCTTGCGCTGGGATCGGGTGAACACCACGAGCAGGGCGCGCTCCTGGGGGGTCCGCACCCTCCGGCCGAAGCCCAGACTCCGCAGGTCCGGGGGCGGTGGCTGCTGGAGCCCCGGCGCGGCGCGCGCCTCGGCCTCGCCGGCTCCCTGCTCGCCCCACGCGACCCGCAGCTCCAAGCACAGCTGCTCCCGGGGTTGGTGGCGCAGGACCTGCCACACGTCGAAGACTTCCCAGCCGGGCCGGGGCGCCCCCTGCGGGTCCAGGGCCCGCGCGTCCAGCAGCAGGGGCGACAGGCAGGGGAAGAGCTGCACTTGGAGCGGCCTGGCCGGCGGCCCCCAGGGCGCTGCGGGCGCCTGGCGAAAGAGCCGCAGCTCCGCGCCCACCAGCTCTTCTTTGTCTGAGAGCGTGGACACATCAAACAAATACTTCTGTCTCCGGAGAGGAGTGTGCGAGAGATCGTCTGCGAGATAAAAAATAATTACAGTCAGTTTCACTTAAGAGGGAGATCAGCCCGGTGCTCCGCGGCCGCCCCTGGGAGGAAAAGGGCGGGGAGGGAACGGGACAGGCCGGTAGAGGTCCAGCTCGGCCCGCCCGTGGCTGACCACCCCGCCTCCCCGCCCGGCGGTGCGCGGCAAAGAAGGGGAGGGCACCAGGGCGGCCCCCTCCTCCCCTTCAGCCCGGGACTCCCTGGGCGGAAGTCGGTGGCTGCTGGAGTGGCGGCCGCGGCGGCGGCTCCCGGGTTTTCCCCCAGGAGCCTATGTAACCACTAATGTGCCCTTTGTGGTCGCAGGCCGGCCCGCATTCCCCCAGACCTCCTCTCGGCTGGCTCATTCTCATCATTCACGTCTCGGTTCAAATGTCACCTCCTCCGAAAGGCCATGCTCGACCACCCGGATCTAAAGTAGCCTCCCTCGGTCACTATCACGGGACCCCGGTTTATTATCTTCACGGCACTTAGCACTATCTACAGTGACCTCGTTTATATTTGTCTCCTTAGTGGTCTGTCTTTCCCAGCATAAGCCCGCCCCTCTCCAACAGCCCATAGGAGCTAGGACCCTGTCCTGTCCATTTGGCTCACCGCAACGGCTACAGGCCTGCTCGACCGAGGATACACGCTGGTCAGTAAGTGGGAAACATCTAGAGCAGTCATTCTCAGTCTACCACCTAGAGAATTTTGAAATTACCAGCGCCAGGGTATGCTTCAGCCAACTGAATCAATATCTGAGGACAGGGCCTGGATATTGGACCTTTGTTGCGGTATGTTAGCTTTGGTTTTTTAAAGCTCCAAGTTGACTTGAAGGTGCAGCCCTAGTTGAGACCCACGGGTCTGGGAGAAGATGCCGCCCAGCAGGCAGTTTTGCTGGTGCGTTTAGGCCCAGGACAAAGTTGACACAATGAGGAGCTGCAGTGTGATTTCTTTCTTTCTAAAATTCATCAGCCACTTAAACAAAAGAGCAGGGAGGCTTTCAGAAGTCTGCAGAGGGGCAAATGAACCAACACAAACACAAGGCATCTATCCATTGAGAAGATCCTGCAGCCAATGAGAAATAAATATATCAGTAAGGAGAAAAACCTGAGCCACACACACACACACACACACACACAGTGACATTCTCCCCTCCCCCACCCACCCAATCTGAAATCTTCTTGCTTTGCAACTAATCCTGAAGATAAAATTTTTGGTTACCACTGAGAGAAAGAATGGGGACACAAGGAGGGGGAACAATAACAGGCTTTTAAATCCAAGGCGAATTCTTGGGGACCCAGGCAAAACTGGACTGGACTTCTTTTTTGACACATTTGTGCATGAAGCCAACCCCACTTCAGTGTGCAAGGCGGAAAGCTAACCAGATTTTCTTGGGCTGCCTTCTCATAAAATATTTACAACCCAGCAAATACAAAAATCCCCAAAGCCCCTAGCTTTCCCCAGAAGCTAGTAAAGTTTGGGTAGATTTCAATAGTAAAAGTGTCACCGGGTCCCAGGTCCGACCCTCACTGCCTGTCCAGATGTAGCCCCAGGGCACTGGATCTGGAGCCTCAGCCACACCCAGTTCCCACTCTGGGCTGACCGCCGGGCGGTCTAAAACACAAGTCCCGACCTGAGACGGAGCTGTGGGAAGGGTTAGAGAGGTGAAAAGGGAAAAGCTGCTGGAGGCAGTTGATTTATGGAAGCCAAGACCTTCAAACCGACCAGGGCACATTAAAATCAGTGGGAATTCAGCACACTTTCTTCTCCTCCTTTAAAGAAACCTGTGTCTGACAACCTTCAACCACCACCCAGATCTCTGGACCTATTGCCTGAGGCTTCACTTTCCTGGCTCTCATATTTCTCTCCCCCCCAAAACTGAGGATGTGGTGAGAGGGACAAACCTAAGGCACTTGCTGCACCAGCTAAATGTCGTGAGGGCTGCCGTATTTTTCATCCTTTATCTATGAGCACAGATCAGTTCTGCAAGGTAGGTACTCATATTGTTCCAATTTTACAGATAGGAAAACCAAGGCTTGGAGAAAATAATTACCAAAGTCTCACAACTAATAAATGGTGGTATTGGGACCCAAAGCTAGGTCCGTTTAATTTCAGAGTTGGAGCATTTAGCCTGTAAGCCCCACTGCCTGTCCATTAGGGTCCAAGTCCTGGAGCTGAGGCAACCAGGAGTGACCACTGTACAAGGGATGGAGGATACAGTCCCAACTGTATTTTCAGGGCTTGCTAGGAATAAAACCTGGGCTCCTTTAGGAAATCATTTCCATCTCTGCTTATATAACTCTTGAGACAGTTTGTCACTGGTTGGAGAGCATTAGGCAGGTGTAAAGGATGATTTATTTATTTCTCTCTCATGCAACACGGAGAAATCAGCCAGCTTTTGTTTTCATTCTTTTTTTTTAAAGTGTGGGCTAATAAATGGTCTGCACAGCTGAGTCACATTTCTCTAGTCCTCGAGAGTGGTCAAAACAGAGGAAAGCATCTGTAAAAGGAGGGCTCCACTGGTTCTGCAGCCTTGGGATCTCACATGATTTTTCTAGCAAGATTAGCCTGCTCCTACCCTTTCCAGGGCTCGGGGGGAAAAGTGCAAATGAGGCTTCAGCCTGTATCCTGCTCTCTTTCCTTCCCATCCCGGCTCCATTCCACAGTTCGAGGGGTCTTACCTGCGTGGATGTGGACACCCTTGCCCACAGCTCCAAGCTTCCCAGGCTACAGGGGCACACATCAGCGATGTGACACACCCTTAGGAGGACAGACCCAAAGAAGAAGCTGCCCGGGCCCTGGAAGCGGGCTCAGGGCTATTTGAGCAAGAACTCTGGCTCAGGTACCAGACTAGAGCAGTAGCTCTCAAAGCCAGTGAACCTGCCGTGGTCCCTAAATCTGCGTCATCAGCATTACACAGGAACTTGTTAGAAATGCAAATTCTCTTGAGCCCCAGAGGTTTGTAGCAGAGCCCAGAATTTGCATTTCTCCTCAGTTCCCAGGAGATGTTGATTCTGCTGGTTGGGGACCCCACTATAAGAACCACGAATCTAGATAAGCACATTTCATTGACTCTTCGGATTCCCCACCAAGTGGGGAGGGCACCACGGGAGGTGAGAACAAAACAGAGCCCTAGGGCCCCAAAGCACTGGGCCCAAGACAGGATCTAAGGCAATGCTCACCAGAACCAAGTCCCTATTGCTCCCCGTTCCTTCCGGCCCCTCACAGCCACCTCCACATTTTTTCACTCTTTCAGCCACATGTACTCTCACTGGGGCTCCAGAACCTCTAACGCATGAGTGTGCCTGCTCTGTGCAGCTCCCCTACAGACCACATTCTCCACCTGTCTGGACCTGCTCTGGAGGCGTGCGTCACAGAAATAGCCCAGAGGAGGCATCCAACCTGGGGGGTGCACACACCATCCACTGTGACCCTGCAGACACTTTGCCTGCTGACCTGGCATCACAAGGCCTGGCAGCCTGCTGCCGTGGCCATCTGTGGGTACGAAGCCAGTTCTTCACACCTTCTCCCACAAGCCTCCTCTCCCATTAAGTCCTGTAGAGAGGAGAGCTGATGTCATCAAGTGACACTCTCTCCCATCCTCTTGCCTAGAAACAGGTAGTCTTACGCTTCAGGCCTTTAAATTGAAATTGATCAGTAATAAATCATGAGAGCTATCTTTTTTGCTTTTTATCTGTATCAACCTGGTCTGTTACAGCTTGGCTTACACCCAGGTTAATTCAGGGTTTGCTGAGTATTAGACATAGCGACCCCTCAAGTTTTAATCGCTGGATTTGTTCTTATCAGCTTGCTCTGGTGGGTGGGCAGAGGAAGGAGGGACGGAGAGAAGAGAACAAACCACCTTCATATTTGAAGAAAATTCTTCATAAATAGGTCAGCCTCTTTTGAGTTAAGGGCAAGTCGGTTAAAGGTTAGGAGCACCTCAAACATATACATTTGGTGTGGGATTGATTAAAAAATAAAATAAAAATTTTAAAGGAAAGCAAATAAGGGAACGAGAACGAATCACTTCAACGTAGGGACTATCACGCCCATTTTAAATGAGGAAACTGGCTTAGAAAGCTACGTGGCTGGAGGAAGCTACGAAGCAAACACCAGATCGTAAAGAAAAGGATGCCCGCGGAGCCTAAGTCCGGACACCCCAGGAACCGCGCCCCAGGAAGGCGGCGTAAGGGTTACGGTTGCTCAGCGGCAGGACCCGAGCCTCGCCGCCCACACGCGCTCCTCCAGCTGGGGGCGGCTCCCCCGCGCCCCCCTGCAGATGGCTTCCGAAAACCCGAATCGTCCTTCGGTTTGGGGCGGAAAGGCCGCTCACTGCATTTTCCCCAAGACGTCTTGAGATACGTACGCAGCTTGAGGTCCCTCTTGAGAGTCCTGTTTGAACTGTGTGTCACTCGCTGGCCCCGAGGGCTCCCCCGAGCTCCAGCTCGCCCGACCCCCAAGGCCCTTCGCGCCCAGACCCTGGGCTCCCCAATGCTGCTAAGCGCGTGTTCCGCTCGCGTCCTCTGAATTCGCCGTGACCTGAGCGGCCACTCGTGGGCGCCTGGCCGGGCCCCACACGCCTCCACCCGCCGCCCCACCACGCGTCCCGCCGCACGTCCTCCGAAGGCACATCCTCCAGCGAAGGGCTGCGGCTCAGAAAGCCGAGATGAAACGGGGCTCTCCCACCCCTACTCCCCTAGGTGGGGATGGAGGAGGGGCGTATAATCACCCGTCTTCGCAAAGGAAACTCCAGATGTCTGCAGCTCAGCCTTTCCCCCATCCTCAAAAGCATCCCTGAATGCTTCTGGGCGTGCTTTTGTGCTGGGCTCAGGGTTTGGGTGGCCTCCGTCCGTGAATCCTCATCGAGAGTGTCCGAGGCCCGTTGTACTGTTACACTCTTTTATAGGTGACGGAGCGGGCTCCAAGAGGCGTCTTCACTTGCCCAATGACTTGCAGCTTGGCAGGGACACTATTTGAAGGTCTTTATTCCAACCGAGGCCCTCAGACCTGAGGCCACGCCCCTCTTACAGGGTTCTCATTTGGCGGTGCAGCAAAGAGGGAGGGAGGACACCAGACACACATCCATCACCAACGCCGTCAACACAAAGGGAGCTGGGTTCTGCCAGGAATTCTTTTTTCCTTTACTGGAAGTAAGAAGACCTCCGATCAGGGAATTCATAGCTAGGTTTGGAGTCACTTCTTCTCAGGTCCCTAAGCCCTGAGGGTGCCCTGAGGTGCCACAAAGTCCACAAGTTGGAAATAGAGTCAGGTGTACTGGGTGAGTAAAAATGAGCCACCAGCCCTGTCTCCTCTGAGGTATGAAGGTCTCTGAGTAATTTGTGCTCCAACTATGACCCTCTTCTGGGACAGTGATCTCCTGGGCATCCCCCTGTACTCTTGTCCTGCGCCCTGCCTCCACTGAGATCTGAGTCTTGCAAACTGCTGAACATCCCCCTGAGGTGCAGAATCAGGACACCACCCACACAATTCACCCTTTCTGGAGTGTTTTTGCTGACATCCAGTATGATCAGAACAGCAAACACTGGGGAAAGTCCTTACTATGTGCTGGGCATGATCTAAATTCTAAACTTAGAATAAGTCGTTTAAGCTTCAAAACGACCTACGGAAAAAAGAAAAGATATCATTACTATGTTACAGATCACAAAACTAAAACACAGAGAGCTCAAGGTAACTTGTCCAAGATAGAGGTAGATGCAGCAGTCTGGTTCCAGTATCTGTGCCACCATCCTGGACATCCCAGACCCTGATCTTTGTGTCTGGTAGAAATCCTGAGAAGGCTCCAGTTCTTTCATGCTGCCTATGAATTTGGGGAGGGCATCAATCCCCGATCTCCAAGTGTCAATCACTTCCTAATCGGCAGAATTGAAGGGATGCCAACAATTGGACTTTTGAAGGAGAATTTCCAAGGAAACAATTTTCTCATCTGCAAAATGAGAATATAAGGCCAGCTCAAAGTCACTGAGGGAAGGGTGGCAAATGAGATAGAGTAGGAAAGACATCTGAAGATGTGTGCAAATGTTAGTTACTACTGACAACATGGAATGAGCATAGGAGTCCTGAGTGTGAGAGGCATAGATTTGAGTCCTGCCCTGTAACTTATTGGCTGGGTGGCCTTGGATGGACTGGGTCACATAATCTTTCCCAGCCTCATATATCTCATCTGGAAAATGGGAGAGTGACCCCCACTTTGCAGAGTCATTGTAGAGATCAGAGTCGAGGTAACCAGAGCAGGCTGTGCATGACAGACAGAAGCATCCAGTGAATGCAGCCAATATTACTGTAACTACCTACGGCCAGGTAGGGGGCCAGGTAGGGGGAAGATACACGTGTCCTCCTCTTGGCCTTCTTTGAGGAGATGCAATTCAGTTCTTTCCACAGGATTTGCAGAAGTGAGTGGAGGAAAGGTGCTGGGCAGAGGGGTTAAGAGAGAAGCAAGGGCTTCCAGCAAAGGGCCAGGCCCACAGGGGTTTCAGCTTCACCCCCCATCACCCTGCTCCCTCTCATTCCCCAGGCCTTATCCATTGCTCTGGTCCCTCCCACAATGCCAAGTCAACAAACGACCTCCAGCCAGTACCTCGTCAAGGACAGGGCCCTCCTTGCAGGGTCCCTCCTCTGGGGTTAGCCCATGTGCGAACCCCTTTGGCTCTGGGCAGCCGCAGCCCCGAGAGGCCTGGTGGCTGATCTCCTTGCCCCACCTGTCCCACTTCTCCACTGGCATCCTAGTGGGCAGGAACTGTCCACGGAGCCATTGTAGGGTGCGGGGGGTGTGTGTTCAGCCTGCAGGTTTGAGGAGAGCAGGGTGGTAGCAGTGAATGACCCCTCGGGCTGCAGTGTCAGGGGCGGCGGCATCGCAGTCCCACAGAAGCCTCTCCCACCATACAGTCACCGCCCCACTTCTTTCTAGGTCTCTTGGCTTCCCCAGTGTTTGCCCCAGTAGCTTGTCCTGAATTTCCCAGCTTCTTTCCTCCTTTCAAAGACCAGAAAGGCCCGAGGGAAGTCCTCCACAGAGGACTTTTCCACCCTCTTTCCAAAGCCTGGCGGATCCCTACCTTCCTCCCTGTCTCAAGCCTGGGCTTGCAAACCACACAGAATTCATCGAGTCTGGTGGCCTGCCTGGATCCCACAGAGAAACCTCAAAGTTCCCACAGCAAGTTCTGACTCAGCCAGCGGCAAACCAGTGAGGCTGGGAGGGGGAGAGAAGGGGAACCCCGATTTCCACCCGACTGGGAACAACTCCACGCTCCTAGAGAGCCGCAGCACACACTCCAGTAACGCAGCTCTCTGGCAGGAGATGGGCCAGCCTTCTACTCTGGGCGCTGGGCACCCCCAGCAGGAGTCCGAAGTCGCCTCCAAGAGACTCCTTTTGTCTTTCTAGGACGAAACAGATTCATTTACAAAGTAGTTTCCACGCACTTGGTGCGAACTCTCATGGCCTCTCAGGGGCTCAAGAGACAGAGACGCAAAGCCCAGATCAAGGACACTTCACCAGGCGACTCTTTTCACTGGCATCCCACCCTGGGCTCTTGACCACAGTGGCCCAAATCTTAATTTGACACCACTGCAGATGAAATCCAAATAGAAGCCGGTGACACCCCTCACGCTGGAGCCCCTCTCCCCACCTTTCCGCTGCAGCCAAGCAGGCTTTTGCCTGGCGTCCTTGGTTGCGGCATCCCCGCAGGTCGCTGCCTTCTCTTGGAACCTCTGGAGCAGGGCCCGGACCTGGCTGATTTACCCGAGGTCGCCCTCCCTGCAATGTCGACCTGTAGGGTCACCTGGGAGCCCAGGGGAGCAACTCAGGCCCAGCGGGGAGGGTATCACAGCCCTGAAACCGCCCTTTGGGCTAGAACATGATCGCAGCCTTTTGACTTGAGAGCTTGGAGATGAAAAGTAGAAGAAAAGGTTCCCATTTTATGTTGTTTCCCCTCTCCGACCAGTTCTGAGGTTGCAGGTGGGGAGACGGGCTCAGACTGGCGTGTGGTCAGGATATTGGACCCTCCGTGTCAAGGGGTCCCGCGCAGGAGAAACCTCAGTGATGTGTTCTTTAAAGTGCTGGGCCGGACGCAGCTTCTGAGGAAGGGATCGCGGCAACTCAGCTCCACTGTGTTCACCTCGGGCTGACTCCCGAAATAACGTCCTAGCAAAATAAGATTCGTGGTGGTAGCTATGGACCATAGTCTAGCATCGTTCAATTTCCCTCCCCACTGGGCGTGGGAGCGGCGGTCAGCTGGGAAGTGGGATCGGAACTGGACCAACTTGCCTGGAAGCCAGATTTGCAAAACAGGCGCACGGGTTCTCTTCGGTTACTACGTTATTTAGGGGGTAAGGGGGACGGGTAAACCAGCCCTGACAGACCCCAAAGCCAACCCTCTGCTCTTGCTTTCCCCTCCGCTCCAGCAGCCAGACCCGCGCCAGCCGGGGCCAGAGGCCCGCCCTTCTTCTCCACTGCAAGCCCACTATAGGGTCCCTAAACCCTGCCCCGCCCCCAGGCACCCGGGCCGCTCGAAGCGCAGCGCGCGCCTCTCTGCTAACGCTGGTCAGCGCCGCCCGCCCACTCCCAGCGCACCCAACCCTCGGCTCCCAGCAGCGTTAATGGACTGTCCTGGAGGGCAAGGAACAGCAACCCTGGAACCCATTAGGCCGACGAGGACCTATTTAATTCCTGTAAACAGGAGACACCATTTAACCGACATTGAGCTTAAAAATAAACAGCCAGGCTTTAAGGGCGGGGGATGGGGGCTTGAGGGAGGCGGTAGATGCCAAGCAAAGAAGTGGCGCTGTGGATCCACATTCCTGTTTGCCACACCACCTCGCGGCCTCGGTTCGGAGCCCTTCCCGGGTCCAGAGAGAATCGCTTGACCAGGGTTATTCCCTACCCTAAGAGTTATCGAACTACTGTCCTTCACTTTACTCAAAAGTCCCCAGGGATTATTGTGAATTTGCTCTGGGTCGTTTTATGCAAGCAGAAGTCCTGGCAGGAAACGAAAGTTTTCGTTCTGCCCTATTTCTATCAAACCATCTTTCCCCCACCTCTCTGTTCAGTTCCCTTCTCCCTCTCCCCACGCCGCCCCAGAAAGACGTCACCAATTTCAAGGAGGTGAGCCGCCAGAACCCCGAGAACTCCAGCTGGGAAAAAGCGAGTTGCACTAGGGCCTCCATCAATGCAACGCTCTGCGTTCCCCGCGGGTCCAGGCGACACGCATCCCCTCTGGTCGTAAGGGGGAGGTTTCAGGTCTTGATTCAGTTTGCGCGGGAAGGGATTCCCAAGGCCTGTCGTGGGTTGTGGCTTAGGTAATTTTTTTTTTTTTTTTAATGTGCAGAAACGACAAGGATGTTTGAGCACGTTTTTCGATCCCCTCCCCCACCAGCAACTCTACCGCGCAAACTCCCAGAGCTCGAGAGCCTCCCGCGCCAGGAAAAAGCTCAGTGTCCTTCTCAGATTAGTCTCCCCTGCCAAGGAAGCCCGCCCCAGAATTCCGGCGCTTCTTGCACTCTCGCTGCAGAAGACACTAGGTGTTTTTAGCTTCTTGCTAAGGCAGCCTTTGTAAGGCAACCCTTAAGGCCTTAGGGGTGGGAGTGACATTAACTGCTATTTAACAACAAGCCAATGGTTAAGGGTTTGGTTTGTGGCCTGAAAAATGTTTTAATCATTCCAACCAGAAGAGCAGAACAAACTTCTGGTTTAAGGCTTCCTTCCCTTACCCCGGGATTCTTATAGGACCTGCCAGTTCACCAGGTTTGAGCAGGATCCTGAACCTGGACGGCGATGCAAACCCCGTGCGGTGCTCACACCGGCGCGTCCTCACACGCACGTACTTAAAAGCTCAGCAATCCTTTCCCAAGGCTGTTCCCTCTTTCCGGGGAAATAAAGCCTAGATTGGAAACTTCTGCCGGCTTCCTCACTTGGCCGTCTGGTCTGCATTAGTGTTTTTATAAGGGACTCAAACAAATCGAATACAAGGTCACCAAATAATTAACAGTTGTGAATTCCCTCCGTCCCCATTAAAATGCTTCCCTGCTTATATTTCATTTTCCGTTTGCCAACGACAACAGGGTCCGGGCAAAAGCACCACTGCGTTGATTGCACCACTCTGCGGCCCAGGTCCACCCAGAAACACGCTGTTTTGCATAAACATGCCACACCAGACGAACTTCAATCAGGAAGGAACTATGCCGCTCTTAGAATGTCCTCCCCGTTAGCTGTCCTGCCCTGCCCCCTTGGCAATCGCGACCCAGAAGGTAAACCTAGAAGCCAACAAACAATCCGCGGCAAACTCTCCCGAGGTTCATTTCTAGGGTGTCAAATTCCTCAAGGATGTTCCGATCTCGTTTGGGCTTTTGTGTGTGTGTGTGTGTGTGTGTGTGTGTGTGTGTGTGTGTGTGTGTGTGTTTTGGTGTTTTTGGGTTTTTTTTGTTTTTTATCTGTTCCCTGCTGCCTCCTTTCTGAGAGTGCTATTGTAACAATAACAGCAAATATTTAAAGAGAATTCTTATTTCAAAATCATCTGGAAACCTAACTCACAGCAATATTCTTAGATTCATTTTGGTTTCTTCATTCTTAAGAGGCTTTTTTTGTTTCTCCCTTGTTGGAATTACATGGCGCTTCTCACTACATAAACTGAAGTCCAAGTTTTGCTTCTCTCTCCCTCCCCCTCTATCTTACAGCCGTGTTGAATTCATAGGAGTTCTCATTGTCTGCCTTTCCAGGGCCCCAGGGTTAGAGATCCAAGCCTTCTGTACTAGTGGTCTTGTAATGAGTTCTATCAGGTGCTAACTGTAATTTCTCTATATCCAACCTGGTCCATCCTGATCCTATGACTGCACCAACACAAACATTCACACACTTTCTCATCTTTATGGATCCAAAATCATCTTGAAAGCACAATATGGAGGCATTTTTAAAGGTCAAGGATAAGGCAGCTTGTGCGTTTTACAGGGAGTACAAAGAAGAAGCAAGGCACAGCACACTTTTAGACCCCTGAATCCAAAGTTTCACTCCAACTCCTAACTGGGTCTTAAGGAGATCACAGAGGAATATCAGACGGGGTGAGAACTCTGTCAACTTCTTCCATTTCTGCGTCTTGCCACCATCCTTTAGAAACCTCCTCACCCTCACCCTACCCATGTAGTGCCACAGGTAAATATGCAGGGGCTAGAACTGGATATGTGCTTCAGCTCTCACTAGCTGTGTGACCTTGAACAACTGCTTAACCTCTCTGTCTTCCTTAATTGACCTGTAAAACAGGGACTGTAGCACTTTCTTCCCGGTGGTTGGGGCGTGTTGTTAAAATTAAATGAAATAATTCATGTAACAAATGTTAGCCCAGTACTTGGTACACAGTAAGTGCTCAACACGTCAATATATCTTAGTTATTATGATTACCCCTAGTTGTTTGGAGAGCGAACCGAAAGGGGGGACGCTTTTTATTTTTTAACTTGCAATAAGGTGTCCTCCTCATGGGGCTTGGGAGAAGGAGGCACGGGCTGAGGCATTACAGAACACGCAGTCTTTATAGACCTAAAGCGCTCTTCATTCATTCACAATGGACAGTTTACCCTGCTCTCCCTCTCTTAAACGCAGGCCTTAGGTGTAATTTCTGGGGTTCCGGGGTCCCCGGGTGAGGAAGGCTTTTTACAAATACTGTACTGTACGTAAGTAGTTCATGCCTCACTAGAGGATTTCAGGACTCCTTCCGTTTTCTTTGCTCCTCCCCCTGAGGGACCCCCGCTTCTCGAAGCCAAGCCTGCCACACTCGACGGCGATTTAAACATCCCCGAGGCAAGGCGCCAAGTTAACGCGGCTGGCCCAGCTCTCAGCTGGCCGCTGCTCTTACCTCCTTGTCCTGCCTTCCACGGCTGGGGGAGGGGATGCTGGAAGGTCTGGCGCGGTTTAAGAGTCCCCACGTGAGAGGGGCGGAAGTCCTCGCCAGGAGTCGGGATGCGCGGCTGGCGGGTCCCTTCCATCACGGGAGACTAGACAGCATTTGATGTGTTATGACATGAACCCTCAATTAGATCGCTGAGTTGAAACACTCCAATCAGGGGCCCGATGCTAAGCAAGCCCCGGAAGGTCCAGCCCGAGGTCACCGCCGGTGACACATCAAATCAAAATCAGTGAGAGAGAAAGTGAGGCTTTCCCTTTATCAAGCTCGGGCTGTGGCCCGCAACATACCCCCTCCTCTGCGCGCGCCCTCCAGCCCGCAGCTTCGCACTCCTTCGCCCCAGCGCGGCGTGCTACCAGCCGCACAGCCTTCGCGGTCAACTAACTACCTTTCTTCGCGTTTTCTGGGAACCGGAGGGCGTGGAGGAGACCGCGCCTTTGAAGCTGCGGTCCAGGTGGTCACGACGCGCCTCCTCCGGCGGGGGACCGCGTTCGGGAGTGGAAGCCGGACGTCTGGATCTCGGTTCGGCTAGCCTAGAGAGCTTGGCTAGGGAACTGAGGGCCCACCCCCACAACCTGGGCGCGCAGCCAGTCCCCTCCCTACCTCCGGCGCCCCGGGGGCGCCCAGCGCGGTGCCCGCGGACAGGCTGCTGCAGCGCGAGCCAGGGTGAAGCGAGCCAGCCTCTGCGCCGGACCTGGAGCCCCCAGAGACCTCCCACACTTGCCCCAACGCCGCAGGCTTCGGTAGACGCCTCCCAGCCGCCTGCAGGGTCCCTTGGTCCCGTGCCAAACTTACAGGGCGCAGCTTACGAGTTAGGGGGTGTCCGCTTGGGGGAGGGGCGGAGGTTCTGGCCACTTCCCGTGGGGAGAAGAAAATGCGCGCCCAACCGCCCGCCACCCTGGGCCTGCGGGGTTTCTTCCCTTGGGGAAAGGCCTCTAGAGTACTTTTCTCTGTGCTTCCTTACTCTCTCGACTAGGCAAGTCTAGGGTAGCCTTCGATTATGGTATTAGAGAAGGCGAACGATAAACAGAAGATTTGGAGGGAGAGAAACAACAGAGGCAGGGAAAGGGGTGGAGGTGGGGAGAAGGCGAGCTGCGCTGGCAGCAGGGAGGCCGGGGCCCCAGGTGCAGCGGTACGAAGAAGCCACTTGTATTTGCCAGGGTGACTTTAGCAGTTGTAAAATCACCATAAAATACCTGGCGTTAATTTGCCGCCCAGACTTTTCAGCAGCTCGTGAACCTCGCTGACCTCGGGCTGCAGCCGCTAACCGAGCGTGGGCAAGACCCATGCCCGCAAGAAAGGCGGCTGCAATGGAGGGGGATCGGGGGCTGAAGCCTGGGAAGAGCTCGAGGCTCGGGGCCGTTAGCCTGTTCTGTAAAGCTTCGAGGGCGTGCAAGCGCCCCCAAGGCAGTCGGGGCAGAGCAGCCCTCCCAGTCCGAACCCCCGTGCTCGCCGGTTCCTGGGCGACCCCCCTTTCACTGACCTGGAAGTGGGAGGCAGGGAAGGCGTCCGAGTCGAGGAGCTAAGTCCGGGCAGGGTGGCGGAGTGGATAGATGCCCAAATCTCTTTTATCTCCTCCGTCCTTTCTTCTCGTCCCCTACCTCCCGTTTGCCCTTCCTTTGCTTTTTCTCCCTTCCTTACTGCCTCCTTCTACGGTATTGTCTCTTCTCTTTAGGAACTGAGTTCCCGGCGCCTGCAGCGCGAGGTTCTCTCCAAGGCTGCAGACCAACGCAGGTGGCAAGGAGGGGGTGCAGGGGTTTCCGCAGACTCCCACACATGCACCCGCGCCCACAGAGGGGACCAAAGACGGGGCCCCTGGTAGAAGCGCAGAGACAGGAGAGTTGCCTGGCTCAGAAAGGTGAACGAGCACACCCAGGCACCCGTGTGAGCTAAGTACCAACAACCCCCCAAATTTAGCTCACTTGTCCCTGCCCTCGGCCCGCCCTGCCAGTTGCTGCCGCTGCCTCTGCAGAAATGACTCTGTTGAGGCCCCGGAGTGGCCGAGAGCGCGCTGCAGGAGCAAAAAAAAAAAAAAAAGCCCGAGGGCGCGGGGTTCCTACGCGGCTGACCATCCCCACGTCCAGCGCGGGGACGAGCCGGGTACCCGGGCAGCGGCTGGGCCAGGGCACTGCCAGACGCCAATCGCGGACTTGCTTCTTCGACCGTGGAAGTCTCTTCTGCCGGCTTTTCCCGGAGCGGATGGGAGCTCGGGGCTTTCCAGCGCTCACTCAGGCCCCTGAGCCGCTCGGTCCGCCACAGCAGCCCGGCCTTGGACCGCGCACCCGGTACAACCAGTGACCCCTTGCCATGGGTTCCCAGTCCCCGTCGCGACCCCTCTCCAGCTCCGGTCATTTGCCCGCCACCTCCCGCCCTCCACGTTTCCTCCACCAGCCACCAGACGTGCAGCCGCCACGCTCCTTTCTGCAAAAGGCAAGAGGAAGAAGGAAGGAAGGGAGAGAGAAAGGAAGGAAGGGAAAGAAGAAAGCGAGGCAGGGAGGATTGCATACTGGAATAAAATCTGCAGCCGCATTCGGAAACTTACTTAGGCTTGAGAAAAACTGTTTAAGAAAAGAAAGGGGGAGGTATCCAGAACGAAAAGGGAATTCACAAATGCAGCCTCCTGCCAGAGCCGGAGCTGTGCCCTGGCTGCGGAGCTCCAGGGAGAAAGGAGTCGGGCGTCTTGCCACTTACCTAGTCCCCTGTCTACAAAGCTAGTGATCGTATTAGCCGACTTAGAAGACTGGAAAAAGCTGGCATTGATGCCCAACTTCTCGGCAATGGAGTAAGTCCTGTAGATTGACAGCATGTACTCGTGGGGCACCACGCGCGGGCCCCTGCCCGGAGGCTCCTGAGCCTCGGGCTGCTGTGGCGGCCGCCGCCGGGGCTCCTCCTGCGGCCTCGGCTGTGGCTCCTGCCGCCCCAGGGGCGCCCGGGCTGTGGCACTCTCTCGCGACGCCCGCGGCATCTTCCCTTCCTTGCGGCTTCGCATTCCCTTGGCGGAGCCCAGCTGGGTGGACGACGAGGAGGATGAGATGGAAGCTTGCTGGAAACCGGGCAAATCCCACAGGAAACTGATGAGGAAGACGGCCGAGAGCAGGACCCTGGGGGTATCCATGGCGAGCGGGTCCCCGAGAGGCGGCGGCGCGGGTCGCGAGGGGCGCGGAGCGGCTGGACAGCGGCCGGGGCCCGGCTCCTCGGGCGGACTCGGAGTGCGAGGAGCCGGGTCCCAGCCACACAAACCCCGGCCCTGCCACGCCCCCTCCCGCCCCTCGCCGGGAGGGGAGGGGAGGGAGGAGAGGGAGGGAGGGGAGCAGAGGGGGGGAGGAGAGGCCGGGTGGTGCGGGCAGGAGGTGTGGGGGAGAGGGGCCGCTGTGGGCCGGGGTGGCAGGGGGACGCAGCGCCCCCGCGGGACGCGCGCGGGGTTGCCAGGCGGTGCGCGCAGAGCGGGCCAGGAGCGCCGGGCAGGGGTAGGCGGGCGAGGCCGCCCGGCAGCGAGGAAGCCAGGGGCATCCGCAGCGCCAGAGGCCCCCTAGCACTGTTCGAAGCTCGGTCCCTCCGTAGCGCTCCGCAGGCTCTCGGTCTTCCCCAGCCTCCTCCACTTTGCTGGGAGCGTGCGGTCCCAGAGGAGGGAAGCGGCGGCGGCGCCCCCCAGGGACAGCTCGGAGCAGGCACCTCAGCAGCCGACTGCGCGCCGGCTCCGGGCGGTGGTACCTTCCTTCCTCGGCCCCAACCTCCAGGCCAGTCGATCGCTCCCCTCAAGGGCCAGCCCAGGGCCAGGGAAGCCTCGCCGCGCGCCAGGCGTAGGGCCCAGCCCAGAACAGCCCCATTCTCTCGGTGGGGTACCGCTCTCCACAAAGACAGGGCGTCTGTTCCCGACCCTCGAGGTCAGGCAAAGGCCACGAGTCTTTAGAGTCTGGATGGATGCTAAAAGCTGCTGCGCTCTCCTGAAGGCCCCAGCCTCTCTTCTCGCAGTCCCCAACCTCTTCTGACGCTGGATTTAGCCGATTCTTTTCTCCTCCATCTGTTCCCCGGATGCTCTTCCCTCTCGCGGCCTGGCCCCCGCCTCCACGGCATCCCCATTTTCCCTCTCTTCTTTCCCTCCCGCCTTCAATACTTCCTCCTTCCCCAAGTTCCTTCTGCATTCCAATCCCTCTTTCCCCAGCCTGCTTTTCTTCTCACACTGCCCTCCCATCTCTCTCGGCCTTCCCACCCTCTCCCTCCCCGGACTCCCCCCTCCCCTTTCAGTGGACCCCTCCCTTTGCAGCTCTCCCCCAATCTGTTTCTCTTCAGCCCAGCCTCGCCCCATCACGAGTTTCCTTTATCTGTCCCCAGATTCTCCGTGCCTGTCTTCCCCGCCTACTGCCTCACTCATTCCCCGGCCTGAAGGCTGGAAGACGAGACGGAGGGCTGCTTCCCTACCGCCATGCTCCTTGCCCTAACGCTGTGGACGTCGAGTTTCCCCTTGCATTTATTGGGTGCTCAGCCACCAACCGTAAAAAGATCTCCTTGAATCACCCCCAGCCCTTCTGTGATGTTGGCCTTCCTATTTTCACTTTCACAGATTTAAACAAAGTCTGAGAGGGGATAAATGACTTTTCCAAGGACACTCAGCCAAGAGGATGTGCAGCCAGAAACAGATCCTAGGGCTCAGACTCCAGACCCAGTGCTCTTCCCTCTCCAGCAAAGAGAAATCATCTCTGAGCCAATATCCCTATTTTATTGCTTTTGCTTTTCTTTATGATTTTATTTGCTCTCAGGTGGTTTCCTTCCCCACACTGCTTTGTGTGTGTGTTCCCAGTCTCCATACTCCCCACCCTCTCACTTTCTTCCCCCTTCCCCCTTTTGCTATTTCATTCCTTCTGCAGAGACCAGTCACCTGACTGCAGGAAGAGGCAGTTTTGCTTCCTTGCTCCCTTCATTCCGGAACTTCCTTAAGGTCTTGGCACTGGCCTCCCCCAGGTAATGTCAAACACCCAAGAGACCTTGTTTCCTTTAATCTTCAAAACAACCTTATGTGATAAGGATTGGATTATCCCCATTTTACAGATAGGGAAACTGAGGCCCAAGCTCACACTGCTGCAGAGTCTGAGCTCTGCTTCTCTCCTCTCAATCTCCTCTGTGGGTGTCCCTTCTGGCCTTATCCCACGCCTACTTATGTCCCCAGTTTGGGTTTCACGATTGTCAAGTTCTGAGACTTTAGACTCAAAGCTGCTTTACCATAACCTTTTCTTCCTTCCTCTCTCTATGCTTTAAAATAGTTTGTTTTTACTAACTTAACGACATAAAAGGAAATGGAACTGAACAAAAAGATTGTTTTTCAGATTTTTGCCACTACAAGAGACCAAAATGTGTTTGCCTTTATGGGTCCCCTTCCAATCTGTCTCTGTCTTTGATGCTATGTCATACCCTCCCCTTGTCACTTAACATTATGTCCAAAGCATGTCTGCTCCTCCTTCTTTTCATTTTTTGGTTTGGTTTTGTATTACTGCCAAGGCTGTTTTCTTAGACAGCTCTCCTCTGTGCCCTTCTGCCCCCTCTGCAGGTCTTCCACAACTCTGCCAAACCACAAACTCGAAACCCCTCTTTTCTCACTTGAAGAAGCAACATTTCCCCTTCCTCCTACCTGTCACCCCTAGGAGGCACATGGCCTGCTCTGGCCTGGCCTGCAAGCTCTGTACGTCTGCTTTTCAGGTGTCATCCAGGAGAGGCTTCCTCCTTGTGGTCTGTCTCCATCCCTTCCCTTGGGGACACAAACCCTTGTGGTTTGTGTTATCAGTATTTTAATTTCTATCAGTATGGAGTCTAGTTAATGGTGATTCACGGTTTCAGAGCCCCCAGCCAATAAGAAGGCTTCCTGCCTGCAACTGCAGTCCTGTCTGTTCTCTCTTCTTTTGGCCCACGGCAATTATTATCTGCCACAAGTTATCAGTAAACAGGAAGCAAAGAAATGAGCCTATTTGCTGTGGCTTAGGAACACTTAGCACACTGGATGGAGTCATGGGTGAGAGTAAATGACACTAGGACAGGAACCACAGAGGATGTGGTCTGTCCTCCCGCCGTCAGGATTCCCCTGGGGCAGATATTCTCCTCCATCGTTGCTACCAGCCTCAAGTCCAAGCAAGGACTTGTTGGCTGTCCTTTGCCTGAAAGCGCTGCAGTCTTCATGTCACAGGTGAGCAGATGCACAAACTCGGTGGACTAAAAAGCATTTCATATTTCAAATATTATGACAATGATCCCCAGTCATGTATAAAGCCGTACCTCTTCCTCCCTCATAGATATGCCTCAAACAGGAATCCACCCCAATGTTAACAAGGACACACCAAGGCCTTTGCTCTGTGGGTATGTGTGTTGTAAAAACAAAGATACGAGAGCAAACTACCAGTCAAAATCTGCCTTTAGACCTTCTCAGAATGTTTTGAGAATTTGAAATAATGCTATAGAAATTTTCAGTCCGGTCTTAGATTCTCTTGGAATTTCTTCAGCTGTTTCATCTATGAAGAATATCAAAAAGGGTGAAAAGTTCTTGAGCTGAAATGAGAAGGTCTGGTGTAGGCACCTTTAGCAACTTAACTGGCATTCTTTTCATGGTTAGATTTTTTTTCCCCCCAAATAGAAGGAAATACAGACAACTGTGCAGTATGGTGTGTCCTGCCCTCCTGTGGACGCTGAGGGAATTACCCTTGGAGAACCAAAACAGGGCTGGACGCGGGAAAGTTTTCAGGGGCTTGCGAGATGAGCAAGGAATAGTGACACCTATATTAACATTAGTTTGAGAAATGAGAGAGTCATATATAAGATGTGTGTAGCATTTGGCCACAAAACTTCCATAAAGAGAGCTCTACCTGCCCAGAGATAACAGGACCAAAAGCAAATAGAATTGCCCTTGCTCTCTGAAACCTGTGCTGTTGTTGTCTTCAAAGCATTATTTCATACTAACCCAGGGAGAGAAGATTCTCTTAGATAAATAAAAGAGTTTATCTCAGGGTGGGGAAGGGATGGAGTGGGAGTTTGGGGTTAGCAGATGCAAACTAGGGATACATATATAGAATGGATAAACAACAAGGTTCTACTGTATAGCACACGGAACTATTTTCAATATCCTGTGATAAACCATAATGGAAAAGAATATAAAAAAGAATGTATATACGTGTATAACTGAATCACTTTGCCGAACAGCAGAAATTAACAC
>NW_020174423.1:6256980-6267563 GCF_003031525.2 Neophocaena asiaeorientalis asiaeorientalis | reverse complement strand
AACTGAGTCTCTTTGCTATACAGCAGAAATTAACACAACATTGTAAATCAACTATACTTCAATTAAAATAAATAAATAAATAATAATTTAACTTTTAGTATGACGTAACCATTCTGTAAAGTCTCTGGAAATATATCCTAGGAAGGTAGTCTAACACCTGAAATTTGCACAAATGAAATCATTTCTTTAGTTTGCAGTACTGTTTTCATAAGGTCCCAGTTAAAACAAAAATGTTCTTGGATGTGATCCCTATTCATACTTTACTACCACTATTATACTATTCCGAATAAATTGACAAACTGATAACCTGAGAACATTAACTAGTTGACACCTATATGGTCCAAGGGAAATGAGACTTAAGATTGGCAGGTTTTGATTAAAAGAAGGCTAAGGACAAAAAGGAGTAGAGCAGTGGGTTTAAAAGTCTGTTTCTTTGAGCTTCTAGAACTTTCGGCAAGAGGAATGAAGAGGAAACCTACCAGGTGAGGTTCCTGTGTCCCACACTTTCTCCAAGCTGAGCAGCCCTGCTGTATGTTTTGGACCTTTTCATACAACTTCATCTGCAAGAAAAAGTCCCTCATAAAAGAAAAAAACGCTTGGAGTACTGAGTAATCTTCCTCGAAAGGGGTCAAGGGTGAAAAATGAATGGAGTCCTGAGCGACAGGAAGAAAGGTGAGGACTGCTCTGGAGAGGCAGAGGAAGAGGCAAAAAAAAAGGGCTCTTAGGAAAGGGTGCACGTGAAGAGAAAACTGCTCCTTCACAACTTAGCCTGGGAGGTACCCGCGCCTAATTCCTCCTGCTTCCCCGATGTAATATTGAGACCTATTATGCCCCTTGCTCTGTGTGCTTTGGTACTCCCATTCTTTCGCAGGATGCTTCACAGACAAGTTAAATGAGATGGAATGAAGAGTTTGTGCCCGATAATATAACACATATAACCTCTCTGGGCTTCTGTTTCCCCACTCTATCAGCTGAATGGGTGTGACTCAGACTTTCGGTAGGTCAGCCCCATGCCTGGCACCAGTGTGATGGTACTGAGTTTGACAGGGAATTCGAGTTCCAGTTCTGGGTATTGAAAGAAGCATGAAGACTCACCAGGGGTGTCAAAACGACCAAATCACTGTTCTCCTTGTTTGGTTGCACCACGGGGCACGCAGATATCCAGCCATGGTGTAGTTTGCCAACACCAGTGGTTCTTGAAGGGTGGCCCCTGGACCAGCTGCCTCAACATCACCGGGAAATTTATTAGAAATGCAGATTCTTAGGTCTCACCCCAGATCTACGGGATCAGAAACTGGGGTCCAGAGATCTATACTTTAAGAAGCCCTTGAGCGGATTCTAATACAGTCTGAAGTTTGAGAACCATTGGTCTTCACCATGAAATAGGGACAAGCTACCTGCCAAGAACTTCAAGAAATGCTTTGATTTTTGAGGGAAAGTTGTAAAGGAAACACACAGTATACAACTTTATTCTTAAATGAATGATTCTCATTCCTAATGAGCAAATAATTTTCATTCCCCGTGCGAACAAGGTGTATTTAATCGCCTAGTCATATCAGGTTAAATTGTGGCTAATCTGGCCAGATTTCTAAAAATAAAAAGGGCTGGGCCCGTTTCGAACCTGGAAAGGAGACAAAAGCCATATCAGGATGAAGCAGACTGTAGACTCCTTGTATACCATAGATGCCAATGAAAGAGGAGGGGTTTGGAGCAGATGATTAGAATCCCAGCTCTGTCACTTCTTAGCTATATGAACTCAAAACCTTCTACTTTTAGGTTTGGCACCTCAGATGGAGGTAAAAATACGTCCCTCTGGGGTTTTATGCAGATTATATACAACAACTTATGTAAATTCTTATTACAGATGTATGTAAGTACGGTGACCATTAATTACTCAACCACTTGGGTTTTTTAAATATCAGATAATTCCCTGGTAATTTTACTATTTCTCAATCTTTATGCTTTCGCTCTGGAATTACATTTTAAAACTTCAATCTAACCAGCTCTCATATTCTCTTAAGAACTTCTTTTGTTAAGTAACTTCTCTAAAAAAGGCTAAATTTGTTTGACATAGTGAGCTTTTACTGTATTTCACTGTGAATCTGTGGCAACACTTTTCTTCTATAATGATTCGACATGTTTTATGTTTGTCCAAATCATCTAGATTAAAAACACATTGCAGTTCGCTAGTAGCTATTGGGATACTTAAATTGAGCAAAGTGAATTCTCAAATGAGCATCTAGGATGCTTACGAGAGTAAAGATGATTAAATTCTACGAACAATTTGATCTTTGCCAAATCTTGCATAGAAAATTATAATTACATAGGAAATTGTCTTTCCTGTTTAGGATCAGACTTGGTTTTAAAAATTACTACCAACTTTGTCAACATTAAAATAGAAGCAACGAAGATGTGAAATTTCACACAGGGGATCTACAATATTTGGATAATTATAAGCATATGGCTACTTTACATGAGATCTCTGTTAAAAGTGTATTTACTAGGGCTCTGGGAAAACAGATGTTCTCAAATTCAGGGCTTACTTACATGTGCTGAGAATGTCACGTTTATTATCAATGTATCATAATCTATTCTTGCTTCAGAACTCTAGGTAGAATTAGCTAAATGATCGCAGTATCTGTTGTTTATTGCTCTCTTGTCTGTTTGTTAATATTCCAGGCTTTGCTTGTAATAGAAATGGCAAAGAACGGTTAACTACTCCATCAAAAGTGGTGAATGCTTTCTCAATCATTATAGAAACAATTTCATATGTTTTCTTAATATTTAGGGCATGAGCTTACACTAACTAGTTTCAATAGATTCTAGTCAAATAGAAATGATTTGGTGTAATGACAATTTAATTTCATGTCCTTTTTGAAAATACTTCAATGTATCCACTCCTAGGAATCACTAAAAATAAAGACAAATTTGTTGCCTATTCATTTAGAATTAATTGAATGAACACTTTAAATGTGAGAAATGGTGGAAACTTCATTTGGAAATTAATAAATATGGGATTTAAGAGTTGAAAAATCAGTGTAAGCCCTACCTTTCCTCAAAAAGCTTTCCCTCCATGACTTTGCTTCTCAAATGCTACGATTATGAAATGCCACAGCTACAACTTATAGTGAATTGGTCTTAAAAAACAAAGCACAGAGACAGAAAGTAGAATAGAGGTTGCCAGAGGCTGGGGGAAATGGGGAATGGCCAGTTAGTGTTTAATGGATACAAAGTTTCAACCTGAGAAGACGCAAAAGTTCTGGAGTTGGATGATGGGGATGGTTGTGCAACAATGTGAATGTACTTAATGCCACTGAATTGTACACTTACAAATGGTCCCTTTTTTGTTGAGTATATTTTACCACTATAAAAAAGTACAAAGATTTAATAAAACAATTCGAGAAATGCCCATTTGTAAAATAGTATGCTTAAAACTTTCTAGATAGTTTTGTAGACAATTTTAGCTTTTAACCCCTTTACACAGAGCCTGTTAATACCAGTAACCAAGAGGGGATTTATACCTATCTACACAAACGTCAAATGGAAAATCGTATTAGTTTTTTTTTTGGAGTAAAATCCAGCCCTTCTTCACCTCTTCAACTATAGCATGGGAACATTCTTAAATTCCTCCTTTTTTTTGTCGTTAAATAAGATCATTTCACTTTGCCTTCAGTTATTTCCACTCCTGCCTCTTTGAGACTTTCGGATCACAGCCCCTTTCACCCTGAGCTCTTCCTGCCCAGCTCAGTGATCGACTCTTTCTGTCTGCCCAGCTCAGTGATCGACTCTTTCTATCTCCACTCCTGGTGCCTGAGTCTCTCTTCTCATCCCCGCCACCTTCTCTTTCTCCCTGCCTTTTGTTTTATTCTTCCTCATTCCATCACTCACTCTTTCTAGTTTTCTCCTTTAACTAGCTGCCATTGCGGACTGAAGCACGTTTTAAAACTTTCTTTTCGGGTTATCCTGGTGGCGCAGTGGTTGAGAGTCCACCTGTCGATGCAGGGGACACGGGTTCGTGCCCCGGTCCGGGAAGATCTCACATGCCGCGGAGCGGCTGGGCCGCTGAGCCTGCGCGTCCGGAGCCTGTGCTCCACAACGGGAGAGGCCACAGCAGTGAAAGGCCCGCGTACCGCAAAAAAAAAAAAACAACTTTCCTTTCACATTGATCCTAATTAAAGCACCAAATGAATTAACCCTTATATTTTCCTCTTTAAGAAAACCAAAAACCTTACCACGTGAAACTAATCTACATTCCCTTTATTTAAACGTGACCCTTGACAGATTTATTTTCCCACAGTGGTCCTGAAAGGGTTGAGGGAGAGAACCCTGTCTCTTCCATGAGGATTTTATTATTCGATATTTGTTTAAATAGAGCATCAAATAAATATGGATTCCTTCCCTGTGAGATGCATTTTTATGATTGGGCAGAGCCAACACTATGATTCCCTTGCTGCATTTTTTTCAAGGTTCAAATGGCTGCTGGGGATTGCTTCACCCTCTCTTAGAAGTTAGTTCATATTTTAGCAACATTAGGTAGTGCCCAATTTGCCCAGAATAATGCTTTCGGAGTGTAACACAATAATACCTGAAATTATGATTTTAGCTGCTAAAGGTCTCTTCTATAAGCATCTTAGTTTCTCCCAGCATTCAAGGCCTGCTGCAGCCCAGCCCTAACCTTGTCTCCCATCACCCCTGAGCACACACCTGGCCATTGTGTTGACACTTGGTGTCCTGGATCCTTCAGACACTGCCTGCGTTTCCTAACCTCCTACTTCCTGCACAGGCACAGGCCCCATCAGGAAGGCAGGCCTCCCTATGTCCTCTCTACATCTGCTCTTACCAGTAATAGTTACAGTTTCGTGATGCCTGCTTCTACCAAGCCCCTGATGTGGACATCAGGGGTATGGATGTGAAGGGTGAAACAAGAAACCTGCTTGGGTGATTCTACCAGCTTCCTTCCCTTCCATGTTCCCTGACCACCTATGCGTGCACACACACACACACACACACACACACACACACACACAGACACCTCTTCCTAGAATAAGAAACATTGGTTGGGGTTTATCTTATAGAAGTAATAATGCTCTAGGGCCATATATCACAGACATTTTCCAAAAAGCTACAAGGAGGTTAATTTGAATCTTTGAGAAACTCCCAACCACCATGACAAGGAGAAATACAGAAAGTCAGATTTGAGGAAGACCTGGGAGATCACCTATTTTAATGAGCCCCAACTAGGTGGTGTAAAATAATGGTACAGGCTGCCCAGGCACAAATCCTGGCTCTCCCGTTGTAGGTCTACAGCCTCAGCACATAGACCTTAGCAAAACCTCTCCTGGGCTTTACTTCCACAGCTATAATGTCACAGCAAACACAGCATCTCACTCACAGATTTACAGTGAGGAGTCAATGAATTTGTGTACATAAAACACTTAGAATAGTGACTAGCACATAGTCACTAGAAACATCTTAACTGTTAATAATATTATTATTTTACAGACTAGAGAAAAGAGGCTGAGGTGGGTCCTGTGCAGGGTCTCACATTTAGTGGCAGAGCTCGGAGAAGAGCTGGTCCTCTTGACTCCCATTCAGCCAAGTAAGAGAAAGGGGGATGTCCCTTCATGAAGTTCAGAGTGATTTTTAAAGGACGATTCGTTAGATCAGAAAGTGGATGGATCAGGGAGCAGAGATTTTTATTAATGCCTTTTAATCACTTTCCAGCCATGCTGAATTAAAAACAAATGGACAATTTTCATATTGTGACCCAATGCCAAATGCTGTAGATTACAGTATTTTACAAACCACCAGTTGTAACACATTAGTGGTCTATCACATCAGAGTAATGTGTAATGGCCAGCAGCTCTTCTTAATTGAAAGAACAGAGTGGAATGGAATAGAATTGAATAGAAGAATAGAATAGAATAGAATAGAATGACGTTCAAGATGGCGGAGGAGTAAGAGGTGGAGATCATCTTCCTCCCCACAAATACATCAGAAATACATCTACATGTGGAACAATTCCTACTGAACACAGGCAGAAGACCTCAGACTTCCCAAAAGATATACATATTTTTTTCCTTTTTCTCTTTTTGTGAGTGTGTGTTTGCTTCTTTGTGTGATTTTGTCATTATAACTTTGCTTTTACCATTTCTAGGTCCTAGGGTTCTCTCTGTCCATTTTTTTTCTTTTACTATAGTTTTTAGTGCTTGCTATCATTGGTGGATTTGTTCTTTGGTTTGTTTGCTCTCTTCTTCCTTTCTTTCTGTTTTTTTCTTTTTTTCCATTTTTTATTATTTTTAATTTGTTTAATCTATAATATTTTTTTATTTTAATAACTTTATTTTATTCTTTCTTTTTTTCCTCCCCCTTATATTTTGAGCTGTGTGGCTGACAAGGTCTTGGTGCTCCAGCCAGGTGTCAAGCCTGGGCCTCTGAGGTGGGAAAGCTGGGTTCAGGATATTGGTCCACCAAAGACCTCCCGGCTCCATGGAATATCAAACTGCAAAAACTCTCCCAGAGATCTCCATCTCAACATTAAGACCCAGCTCCACTCAACGACCAGAAAACTACAGTGCTGACACCCTATGCCAAACAACTAACAAGACAGGAACACAACCCCACCCATTAGCAGAGAGGCTGCCTAATATCATAATAGGTCACAGACACCCCAAAACACATCACCGGACATGGTCCTATACACCAGAAAGACAAGATCCAGCCTCATCCACCAGAACACAGGCACCAGTCCCCTCCACCAGGAAACATACACAACCCATTGAACTAACCTTAGCCACTGGGGGCAGACACCAAAAACAATAGGAACTATGAACCTGCAGCCTGCGAAAAGGAGACCCCAAACACAGTAAGTTAAGCAAAATGAGAATACAGAGAAACACACAGCAGATGAAGTAGCAAGGCAAAAACTCACCAGACCAAACAAATAAACAGGAAATAGGCAGTCTACCTGAAAAAGAATTCAGAGTAATGATAGTAAAGATGATCCAAAATCTTGGAAATAGAATGGAGAAAATATAAGAAATGTTTAACAAGGACATAGAAGAACTAAAGAGCACACAAACAATGATGAACAACACAATAAATGAAATTAAAAATTCTGTAGAAGGAATCGATAACAGAATAACTGAGGCAGTAGAACAGATAAGTGACTAATTCAGAGTAATGATAGTAAAGATGATCCAAAATCTTGGAAATAGAATGGAGAAAATATAAGAAATGTTTAACAAGGACATAGAAGAACTAAAGAGCACACAAACAATGATGAACAACACAATAAATGAAATTAAAAATTCTGTAGAAGGAATCGATAACAGAATAACTGAGGCAGAAGAACAGATAAGTGACCTGGAAGATAAAATAGTGGAAATAGGGCTTCCCTGGTGGCACAGTGGTTGAGAGTCCACCTGCCAATGCAGGGGACACGGGTTCATGCCCCAATTCGGGAAGATCCCACATGCCGCAGAGCAGCTGGGCCCATGAGCCATGGCCGCTGAGCCTGTGCGTCCAGAGCCTGTGCTCCACAACAGAAGAGGCCACAACAATGAGAGGCCCGCGTACTGAAAAAAAAAAAAAAAATTGTGAAAATAACTACTGCAGAGCAGAATAAAGAAAAAGAATGTACAGAATTGAGGACACTTTCAAGAGCTCTGGGACAACATTAAATGCACCAACACTTGAATTATAGGGGTCCCAGAAGAAGAAGAGAAAAAGAAAGGGATGGAGAAAATATTTGAAGAGATTATAGTAGAAAACTTCCCTAATACGGGAAAGGAAATAGTTAATCAAGTCCAGGAAACACAGAGAGTTCCATACAGGATAAATCCAAGGAGAAACATGCCAACACATATTAATCAAGCTACCAAAAATTAAATACAAAAAAAAAATATTAAAAGCAGCAAGGGAAAAACAACAAATAACATACAAGGGAATCCCCATAAGGTTAACAGCTGATCTTTCAGCAGAAACTCTGCAAGCCAGAATGGAGTGGCAGGACATATTTAAAATGATGAAAGGGAAAAAACTACAACCAAGATTACTCTACCCAGCAAGGATCTCACTGAGATACGACAGAGATATTAAAATTTTACAGACAAGCAAAAGCTAAGAGAATTCAGCACCACCAAACCAGCTTTACAACAAATGCTAACAGAACTTCTCTAGGCAGGAAACACAAGAGAAGGAAAAGACCTACAATAACAAACCCAAAGCAATTAAGAAAATAGTAAAAGGAACATAACATATCGACAATTACCTTAAATGTAAATGGATTAAATGCTCCAACCAAAGACTTAGACTGGCTCAATGGACACAAAAACAAGACCCATATATATGCTGTCTACAAGAGTCCCACTTCAGACCTAGGGTTACATACAGACTGAAAGTGAGGGGATGGAAAAAGATATTCCATGCAAGTGGAAATCAAAAGAAAGCTGGAGGAGCAATTCTCATATCAGACAAAATAGACTTTAAAATAAATAGTATTATATGAGACAAAGAAGGACACTACATAATGATCAAGGGATCAAGCCAAGAAGAAGATACAACAATTGTAAATATTTATGCACTCAACATAGGAGCACCGCAATACATAAGGCAAATGTTAACAGCCATAAAAGGGGAAATCGACAGTAACACAATCATAGTAGGGGACTTTAACACCCCACTTTCACCAATGAACAGATCATCTAAAATGAAAATAAATAAGGAAACACAAGCTTTAAATGATACATTAAACAAGATGGACTTAATTGATATTTATAGGACATTCCATCCAAAAACAACAGAATACATTATCTTCTCAAGTGCTCACGGAACATTCTCCAGGATAGGTCATATCTTGGGTCACAAATCAAGCATTGGTAAATTTAAGAAAATTGAAATTTTATCAAGTATCTTTTCTGACCACAATGCTATGAGACTAGATATCAATTACAGGAAAAAATCTGTAAACAATACAAACACATGGAGGCTAAAACAATACACTACTAAATAACCAAGAGATCAATGAAGAAATCAAAGAAGAAATAAAAAAATACCTAGAGACAAATTATAATGAAAATACAATGATCCAAAACCTATAGGACGCAGCAAAAGCAGTTCTAAGAGGGAAGTTTATGGCAATACAAGCCTATCTCAAGAAACAAGAAACATCTCAAATAAACAACCTAACCTTACACCTAAAGCAATTAGAGAAAGAAGAACAAAAAATAACCCAAAGTTAGCAGAAGGAAAGAAAACATAAAGATCAGGTCAGAAGTAAATGAAAAAGAAACGAAGGAAAAAAGAGCAAAGGTCAATAAAACTAAAAGCTGGTTCTTTGAGAAGATAAAAAAATTGATAAACCATTAGCCAGACTCATCAAGAAATAAGGGGAGAAGACTCAAATCAGTAGAATTAGAAATGGAAAAGGAGAAGTAACAACTGACACTTCAGAAATACAAAGGATCATGAGAGATTACTACAAGCAACTATATGCCAATAAATAGGACAACCTGAAAGAAATGGACAAGTTCTTAGAAAAGTATAACCTTCTGAGACTGAACCAGGAAGAAATAGAAAATATAAACAGACCAATCGCAAACACTGAAATTGAGGCTGTGATGAAAAATCTTCTAACAAACAAAAGCCCAGGACCAGATGGCTTCACAGGCGAATCTACCAAACATTTAGAGAAGAGATAACACCTAACCTTCTCAAACTCTTCCAAAATAAAGCAGAGAGAGGAACACTCCCAAACTCATTCTATGAGGCCACCGTCACCCTGATACCAAAACCAGACAAAGATGTCACAAAGAAAGAAAACTACAGGCCAATGTCACTAATGAACACAGATGCAAAAGTCCTCAACAAAATACTAGCAAACAGAATCCAACAGCACATTAAAAGGATCATACACCATGATCACTGGCGTTTATCCCAGGAATGCAAGGATTCTTCAATATATGCAAATCAATCAATGTGATACACCATATTAACAAATTGAAGGAGAAAAACCATATGATCATCTCAATAGATGCAGAAAAAGCTTATTACTCAGCCATATAAAGAAACGAAATTGAGTTATTTGTAGTGAGGTGGATGGACCTAGTCTGTCATACAGAGTGAAGTAAGTCAGAAAGAGAAAAAGAAATACTGTATGCTAATACATATATATGGAATCTAAAAAAACATATATGGTCATGAAGAACTTAGGGACAAAACAGGAATAAAGACACGGATGTAGAGCTTTTGTTATAAAGCAGAAACTAACACACCATTGTAAAGCAATTATACTCCAATAAAGATGCTAAAAAAATAATAGAATAGAATAGAATAGAATAGAATAGAATAGAAAATATCAGTATGTCTTGTGCATAGTACAAATATTCTCCTGGAAAACTTTTGTTTGGGGTGTGTGTGCGTACGTGTGTGTGTTGTGGGTTGTCCGTGTAAAATTCTAAGGGATGTGGTTAACATTTTTTAAAATACTTCTTTTAAGAAAGTATTCTCTAACACTTTATAGCGAGGTATACAGCTATTTCTTTGAATAAATGGCCTTTTCTACTAATTCCTTCCTGGGTGCT
>NW_020174423.1:6247382-6256926 GCF_003031525.2 Neophocaena asiaeorientalis asiaeorientalis | reverse complement strand
GGGGTTACTGGGGGTAGGGGAGGGGCTGCTCATGGCAGCCATTCTACAGAAAAACCATCCAGGACCAGCCCTAACCATAGCCTCCAAGTTTCCAGTGGGACAGGTTGTACTGGCCACATGATTGATGGCTGAAGAAAATATTAGAGGCATCAGCTTGAATTCAAAGAGGATTAAAAGCTGGAGTCAGTGTCTCCTAGGACAGAGCTAACCCAAGGAAGCCAATTAAACAAGCAGATGTTTCTTTAAAGGTTGTCTGCAAAATGTGCAAACTGACAAAATGTTTACAGAATCCCTAGTACTCCACCAGCTAGGTTTACCTTTAACAAATCGTTCCAGTGACTCTACAATTACCACAATCCTGGGGTTATCTTTCTTACGTGGCTGCAGATGAAAGAAAACCAGTAACTGAGTCCAATTAATTCAAGCTGCCATTCTCCCCCACATGAAAACTGAAAGAGATCTTTGCAGCAACTGTCCAAAGTGATTATTTCATTCGAAACTCTCTTTAATAAAACTCAAATACATAGGCAGCAAACTTAACCTGGCTGTTCAGGGCTCTCTGCCTGGCTCCCATCAAATCACTGTTTCTGAAACTCATTCATTTAGGAAAACTCAATCCGTGCCAGGTATCCTCTGGGTACACTAACATGCTTTAGAACCACATAGTTGAATGTCTCTAAGGAAATTAATGAAGAAACCTGTGAGAAATCCCTAGCAGAGAGCCTGAGGGATGGCTGTGTGACTGAAGGGCCAACCACTTGGGTGCCGGCAAACCTCGCTGCCTTGTGGGAGCATTCTGTCTTTAATAATTCACCTTAAAAATGTCTGGAACCTGCATCTCACATAAACGCTGGGAAAACCAGCATTTTCCTGCTCCCAATATTTCTGGGGAATCTTGGAGGAGTAGGTTTTCCCAGTTCCCTCTTATTCCAGGATCTTTTTTCATGCTGAATTCTCACCTTCTCTGTTCTTCTCTGTCTCTTCTCGCCATCTTGCTTTCAATGTGGTTATCAACCTTTGACCTCTGGTTCTCCACGGCACACAGGATGCCACGTATGGCAGGCATGCTACACCAAAGGTGTAGAGAAGTTACGCAGCCACACAGCCAGGAAGATGACTGATAAGGCAAATTTAGAGGTCTTTGTCCTTAAACAGTCCCCACTGGAGCTCACCTCTGAGACCTTCTCATGGGTCCTCTCTCCTCTCCATTCCCCTGGCTGCTGCCCTGTTTCCTCACACACACACACACACACACACACACACACACACACACACACACACACACACACACCTTTCTTTTGTAGATTGTCCTGGGAATCTCAAAATCCCACTTCTTTATTATATAAATCAAATCAACTTCTGTTTCCTCCCTCACAGGTGCTCAAAAGACACAAGACCCATTACAATGCTTTGCAAAAGTACCTCCACCCATTACATATAAAAGCCTGCAAACATGTTGAAATTTACACCTTAATTTTTTTTTAATTGGGTTAAATTCTTGGGTAAGGCATCCTTACCCAAGAAATATGTAATCTGAAATATGTAATCTTTAAATGCAGAAATAGTACCAATTTTGTAAAAATTGTTTCTAATAGCATTGTCCCTCTTCTCACTATTATGGATATTTAATTAACTTTCTTGACTCAGAAACCTATTTTTAAAACATGCGACGGTAAGAGTTTGTACAAACCATGTTGATGGAGTTTTCTGTGCAAGGAGCTATGTGCTCAGACTTCCAAGACTCTTCAATGCATCATTTTGTTGCTATTGTTGCTGCTACAGAGCAGCCAGGGCATTGCCAGCCCAGCCTAACCTCCAGCGGGAAGTTCAGTGCGAAGCAAATGAGTAACTTCCCCTTGGCTAAAGGAAAACTCCGTAACTCAACAGCTTCGGCTGAGTCTACGAGCCTTTAGCTAAATTAGTTGGGTGTACATTTCAACGTTTGGCTGGACTGTTTGCTTCAAGGCAAAAAGGAAGAACTGGACAGGACGATGTACCCAGGCACACATAACCTGAGCAGAATTCCCGGATAGATAATCCAGTTTCTCTGCTTCTATTCTTGATTTGTCCTCACTACATATTTTAGAGGAAGCATTAGGAGACTTGGTTCAGAGTTTATTCTGTCTAATTACACGTGGTCCATAAAGAGAGAACCCAACAGTTAACAGTTTCTTCACAATAGTTGTGTTAGGATAAAATGGCATTAAGATCCCTAAAGGCAGTAACTTAGGTTCCATATTGGAAATCTTATTCCTGAAAAATAATTGTTTTAAAAGTCCATGCTCTAAATCTGTGGTGGACTATAAATCTGTTTTTTATTATATTTTTATAATGTTTTTTATAATTTTACCATTTCATAGTTTCTAGTATGAACTGACTGATGTCCAAATAAAGTCTCATCTCTTTTTAATATTCAAGTAATCACTTGCGGTTAACAGAACACCAGTTTCTCTTGTTCTCCCCTCTTACCTTCTTGCCACCTCCAGCTGAAGGGTCCGAGAACCTCAGAGACTTACTGAGTCCAAAGGAGCCAGTCTTTCCCTCTCCCTTCTGAATTTTACTCTCAACCAAGGATGCTCCACATTTGGGTTCTCTGGTTGAAGCTTTTACGTTTGTGCTCTGGCATTGTTCTCAACTCTGCCTTCCTAATAGGCTGGCAGAGTTAAGAGTGACTCCCAGACTCACATATACACTGACCCTCCCCCTTTCCTTCCTGTGCATTCTCTTCAAGGGTCTCTGGGATCCTTTCTGCCATAGACTTTAGTTGAGACCATCTCAGTCCATCAGAAAGATTCTAATCAGAAAGGAAGAGCTGAGTCTTGATTTTTTTCTCCTAGGAAATTCCTTTAACTCTTGTACATTTCCTGATCTCCCAAATCACCAGATCTACTAAGGAGTATTGGGAAAAGCATCTTTGCTTGGCCACAAAAAATCCACTTACACCTACCCCTCTACCCAACGCCTATGAGCACTCACATCTACATATCTGAGGACTGTCCACGTGACTTTCCCCTGCAAATTAAGATATGCTCCGAAGTGACAGACTGAAGAAATAATGAGCAAGTTCTCTTGCTGAACAAACCAGTAGTAATAAATGTTACAAGTTAAATTCCTTCGCATCAGGCTATGTTTTTAAAAAAGTATATTTGTGGGCTTCCCTGGTGGTGCAGTGGTTAAGAATCCGCCTGCCAACGCAGGGGATATGGGTTCGAGCCCTGGTCCAGGAAGATCCCACATGCGGCAGAGCAACTAAGCCCGCGCGCCACAGCTACGGAACCTGCGCTCTAGAGCCCAGGAGCCACAACTACTGAAGCCTGTGCACCTAGAGCCCGTGCTCCTCAACAAGAGAAGCCCCCGCAATGAGAAGCCCCCACACCACAACGAAGAGTAGCCCCTGCTCGCCGCAACTAGGGAAAGCCTGCGCGCAGCAACGAAGACCCAACGTAGCCAAAAATAAACGAATAAATTTATAAAAAACAAAACAAATAAACATATTTGTAAATACATTTCCCTATTAAAGTCTTTATTGTTGTTTTTCTTCCTATAGGACCAACTATAGCTCACATGAAAGCTTTGGGGGAGAAATTCTTAATAAAATAAATTTGACATTCAAATACAAATGTTAACGTGTGTGAGATATAATGCATGTGTCTGACACTTAATAAAACTCTGTAAATTTTGTAAATTGCCTCCCCAATCTATTCTTCTAGTAGCAGTTTTCTGTTTTTTATTGCCCAGTGCCCTTTACCCTTTCTTCTGGTAATAAGGCTTCATTCTTTTGGGAACTCTGTTTTTCCCCACACTCATCCCAGACATAGGGAGGGGTGGTAGGACCGTGGTTGGGCCAGCCATGGTACTCTACCTGCCCCGTGTCTCTGTGATTTGTCTGAGGGTGAAGAAAGATGGATGCTGAGCCAATCAGGACCTACACCAAGATTCCTCTAAATGGAGTTGGGGAAGATGACCCCTTTTCACTAAATAGGCAAAGTTGAAAAGATGTCAGCCAAGAACTGCCAGCAACTTTGGTCCTAGACCCTCAGAGAAAACTAGCACTCTGGAGGAGAGAATGGAACCCACATCCCAGAAAGGCAAAGGTGAGAGGAGGAGAGAAAGTCTTGAGGGCAAGGAGTCTCTAGTGCCACCCATCTGTGATTTGGCCAAAGCTAGTTTCAGTCAGGTCTGTGTTGCTTGCAATCAAAAGAGTTTTGACTAATGCACAAGTTGCTTCCGACCACTGAGGTCCCCAGACCTAATCCCAAGGCCAGCATGGTCAGATGTTCTTTTGCTTCTATGAGCTGTACCAAGTGTCAGTCATTCTGACAAATCCCAATTTCAGGTTAAGCTTGTTCAAGCTGGATTTCTGAACCTTGCATTTGACTTTTCTGCATTCATTTCCTCTTTCCTCAGTATCTCCATGAGTCAGTCCCCCTTAGGAGGAAAAAATGTGTCTGTGCCTCTTCTAGAGACCTATGACCCATTTGGTTTTACGAATATGGTCAAAAAGAGAAAAAGAAACACCTCCTTTTCAGGTCAGCTCCATGTGGGCAGGAGTAGTCTCCCAGAAGTTTCTCCTCAGTGAGGGACTTGTCCTGCACAGGAGTCTTGGCTGGTTAGTTTTGAGCGCTTATAGGGCCCCAACTTCTCCAGGCTGTTCCGACCTTGTAATGGATCCCTGTGCACTCACCTGCTGTTAGGTGTGTTCACTGCCTCACAGTACCCACCACCTGGACGCCACATAATGAACGTGTGTAGAATGAATGAGTGCATGATTGAAGGACAAAGGTGTCTCTCACCCTCCAGACTGAGTTGTTCTCTTCCCATGTCCAGGAGCACTGTTTACATTCCAGTCCTTACTCTTCTGTACAGCGATTCCCTTTCACATACATTTATCCTCCACAAGACAATGAAGAGTCCAGGGCAAATGGCCACACCTAGTTCATCTCCCAGTGGGGCATCTATGGGACACGGTGGAAAACAGCCAGTGTTTAAAAAGTAATTAATTGGATGGTGAAAGAATGAACAGAGAGTCTGAATTACGGATTTTAAAAATATGTTTTCGTTATTTTTCAGAACCATAACTGCTACCAGTGTTTCCAAGTGAATGCCCTGCTGAGACCAGCTTTTATGGCCTTGTGAGACTCATTTATAAATGCAATCTACTTACAACAAAAAAACTTGTGGACCAAAAGCTTTGATCACACGCCCCTGAGATCTTCGTAGTTTTCACTTGCCTAACAAGTGCTCCCTGCATAAGCCTACTCTGGGTCAGGCAGATTCAAAAAACCTCCCAATGGAAGAGCGCTGATGGCTGCTATAGATCCCTACAGTGATTTACTTGGAAACGGAGGTTCTGGAAACAGCACTGGGCTCGGGGTCGCCTGACAGGAGCAGTGTGGTTCTTCAGAGCTAGGAAAAGGATCTGCCGCTTGGTTTCGAGATGAATGAAGTGGAAAATCCCATAAAAGTTTCTTCCTGAAATTATCTAAAGCCTTCCTCAACCTCCATAGAACGTTACGTGCTTCTCGTGCCCAGAATCATTATTATTTGCCCTTATGCCTGGAGTTATCCCTTCCTTGGAAACCATTTAAATCAGCCTCCTAGTTACTTATCTTGAGATCGGGCAGAAAGGAATCAAGGAAATTCTGACCTATTTTACCGTTGGTGACCTTAATTCACAGCAATGAGCCATCTACTCGCTCTAAAATGGATCTAAAATATTAGGTTTTATTTCGCTGTGTCGCACCTGATCAGAGCAGCAGCGACTCCAGAAACCAGGCTAATGGCGCCCTCTGGTGTTCAGACAGCGACGTGAGCCTTTTAAATCCTGGCTGCCCTGGGCAGGGGGAGGAAATACTATGTAATGCCGCCAGGAGAGGAACAGCCTTCGATACACCTTGTCTTGTTCTTGTCTAAAACGGGCCGGGTCCAACACTGCTGCCCTGGAAACTTCGCCTGGTAGCCCAGTAACATCCTGGGAATTTGCTGGCCGTAAGGTCAAACCAGTCTCCTGTTATGATTAAAAATATAGAATGTCAGTCCCTCCCCCGCTTTGGAGAGAACAATGCCCCCAAGGACCCACACTCAGCATGTCCCTCGTATCCCCGCTGAGACGAGGCTAAAGAGGATGTGTAGCGCGTACCTCTCTGTTGGGTGTAAAGTGGATAAACACGCAAACACTGGGTCTGGGATGGAGAGGGGTTGGGGAGAGAACCACAGTGAGGTTCAGCATTGTGTTCTGGTCTCCTGTAAGGCGGGGAATCCAGTGCACAGCCTGACCTCCTCCCACTCGGAAGTGATTCTACCCATCAAAAGGTACGTGAGCCTTCCACCTTCACCTCAGAGTGGCCCAGCCAGCAACAAATGCAGCACGTGAGCCTGGCCCAGGCGGAATGGGTGCTACCAGGGGAACTGCCTACCCCAGAATGGGCCCCAGCACCTGGCAGTGGGCATCTTCATGGCAACCACAGGGAGAGCTCACCAGAGGATGGATCCTGCCCGTCCAGTTGTTCCGAAAATTGCAGCTACGGGGCTCTCATGGTCCAGGGAATGAGGAAGGAGCCGCAAGTAACACACTGGACTTCTCACCCATGTTAGAGAATGGAGCCCAGAGCAAGTTTTCATTTAGAAAAGTAAGGAAATGAAAGGTTTCTTTCACTTTGTGACATGGAGCAGTTCACATCTGTTATATGTAGTTACTGATTTCCTCCCATCCCCCTTCATTCCACAAAGGCTTAGAGGTAGATAAGAAAAAAAAAATCCCTCAAATAAAAATAAACTCTAATGAACAGTTATTTATGGGGGTGTCTAATATCTGAACCCTTTTCCTGTTTGAGGGATTCCCTATGGCATGGGCCTGGGTGGCAGGCAGGGCCGTCTCTCATGCAGACGCCTAGGAGGTCAGATACTTGCTTTGCTCTGCACATGTGACTGGTCTTGTCCAAGTGGATGCTTCCCCCAAGGACTCTACATGAGTCCTGAGACTCATGTAGCAGTGTCCTGCCCAGGTTGTCTCTGCGATAAGATTAAGCTGTGGTTTTGACTATCCAGCTTCCATTGGTACCTGCCCTTTTCTAAGCCAATTTTTTAATCTTCCCAGAGATTAATCATAGTGAAGATGAATATAGAGTGTGAGGTAAAGATGAAGGAAAAGAGAGATGCAAATATGCAGAGCGTTAAAGCTTATATAGCTTCTATATATGAGTTAAATATTTGGCCCTGAGCTTCCTGGCAGCTGAAGTGAAAAGGCAAGCAACCTGTTACCCAACTTGTGAAGACAAAAATACATACTAGCTCCCCAAAGGAAGTGAATATTTTGCTAAGGGTTGAACTTTGAAAGGAATTTCTCACACTAGAGTTTCTCATAGTTGCTCCTGGGACTGTAATGTACCGTCTACCTAATACTTTTCACTCCTTAGGTGGTTTCTCATGGCATCCCTCAGTGAAAGCCTTAGTTTAAGCCACTCTTTGAAAAGGGAAAGTTTCTAGTTTTTCTGATGGTGTAGCATCTAGAATGTTTAGAAAAATGAAGGAATGGTATGTCTCTTTAGGTGTTTTTCACCAAAGATGGGTTTTTATGAGACTTGAATAGGACAGAGTTTGAAGTTATTGTCTATGATCAAAGTCTAGAGAATTCTGGAGTTTTAGAAATAAAACAAAGGAATACTCAAACTGACATCCTTTTCTGGGAATGAAATTAATGATAATAATAATGATACTAATATCATTGAGTTTTAAGTGAAAGTACAGGTGCTTTTAATACATTATTCATTCATTGAATGTGCCAAGCATGGTGTATATAGCAGTGAACATGTACTTGTGAAACTTACATCCTAGTCAGGGGAAACAGACAATAACCAAGTAAACAAACAAGGAAAGATCATTTCAAGTAGTGATAAGTGTTATGTAAACAATAAAATGAAGCAGTGTGATAAAAGTGTCCAGGGATGGCCGTTCTTGATAGGGTGGTCAGAAAAGACCTCTTTGAGGAGAGGATGTTTGCTCTGAGGCCTGAATGAGGAAAAGAAACTCGCCACACAAGTCTGGTGGGAGAGCCCTCTGCCAAGGAAACAGCACGTGCAAAGGCCCCGAGGTGAGAAGAAGCTTGGCGTGTCTGGGAAACAGAAAGAAAGAATCCTTATAACTGCTCATGACATATTATTGCTGTTGTTGTTATTTTCTAGATGAGAAAAAGCTAGAGAGGTTAAGTAAGTAGCCCCAGACCCTGTAGCTCAAGAGATGGAGCTGGGACCACAGTTGGGCTTTCCCTGAGGAAACCAGCCCTCTTGCAGGTGGTCACGCTGTTCTTTGTGGAAGAGGGCAGGGGCACAAAGCCCTTGTATGGCCATAGTGTCCCAATACCCCCTCCCAATACCCCGAGCTTTCCATTAGCCTGGTTTCCTCGCTGTTCTTTTGCGAAATGATCAACTTCTCTTCTCCTTGAGGCTCCATCCCTATGGCTCTTCTCTCTTCAAACCCAGGAAACTGAGAAGGGATCCCACATTTATCTTGCAAAACCATTGAGATGAATGCGATGAGGGGTGTGGGGCGATGTGTGAGACAGTGAAGGAAATCCAACCTGTCACATCCCTTTCAGGAAAAGAACCTTTAGGGTGAGAGGAGTTCATTACTCCATCCTTCTGCCTCAGACCAGTAGGGGATTCAAACAGCTTCAGGCGGATAAAGACCTGGTCCTACCGCAAGGAATGGGGGCTAAATATCTCTTCATAGATGGAACTTGCCGATTGTATAGGGCAGAATCTATAAATGCAAAAAATGATTAACAAATAAATACACCCAAAGTAAATTTCAGGTAGAAATGCAACAAAGACAGGCCCATGTTCAAGTAGATTGTCTGAAACGGGGAATATATCCTCCCCTGCATACCTTTACCTTGCCCCCTGGCTCTCCCCTGAGCTCTGGGGCATCCCTTAGAATAGTAATAGTAGCCCCTAACTTAACTGAGGGCTTATGATATGCCAGACATTGCCCCAAATACTTGAATGTTCACAATACATTTTGAAGTCGGTACAGTTATCTTTTTTTTTTTTTTTTGGCCACGCTGCACACCATCAGTTATTATCATTTTACATATTTTAATGAACAAAGTCGTATTTAGCACTTACTGTGTGTCAGGTACCATTCCAGTGCCTTCTGCATACTAACTCACTTAATCCTCATTGCCATCCTATGCGGTGGGTGTTCTTATTAACGCCATCTTATGGATGTGAAAACTGAAGCCAAAGGCAGTTAAGATCAGGTTAAGCAACTTGCCTGGGTCACAGAGCTAGCAGCGGAGAGAAGCAGATTCAAGTTCAGGCTGCCTCTAGGGCCTTCGTCGTTCGTCTACTTCCGGGGAGTTTTGCATCTCAGAGACTGTGTGCCGGCGGTAGGGTAGGAAGGCTGAGTCGAGAGGGGACCTTTCTGATGATTCTGTTCTGCGTCCCGTGGCCTGCAGCCACCTGCCACCAGCTCGGGAGCAGGCTGAGGGAGGTGGGAGGCTGACCCCAGCCCTCCCCCTCCCCTCCCCCTGCCCTCTCCTCCCCTC
>NW_020174423.1:6214516-6247370 GCF_003031525.2 Neophocaena asiaeorientalis asiaeorientalis | reverse complement strand
TCCAGTGAAGGAAAACAATAGTTCTTGCCCAAGGTTCTCTCAGGAAATGAGGCTCTCAGACCCGCCTTGGTCTCTCCGTACCACTCGTATTCACCTTGCACTTTGCACATTCACATGTGCTTTTTGTACACTCATTATCCCATCTGATCTTCCCACACCCTGTCACCAGTCCCTCTTCCTCAGCCCAACCTCCCTGGAGCCCTGGGAGACGTCTTTCTCCTAGAACCCTCCCACCCACCATGAATGGCTTCCCCTCACTCTCCCGACAGAGACCCCCTCCTCGGGGCCCCTGCAGGGCCTGCTCAGGTCTGGCCCCCACTTGCCTCTGCAGGCTTGTCCGCACCCTCTCCCCACGGGTCCCAGGTCCTCGATTCCTATCGTCTCCTTTAGTCCCCAAGCACTGCATTCCCTTTTTGTATTTCTGCCTTGCCTCAGGTTACATCTAGAATGCTCTGCCCCAATATCTTTTCTCTCCTCTTTATTGTTTACTCAGTAGTAAATGAGGGACTTCCCTGGTGGTCCGGTGGGTAAGACTGCGGGCTCCCAATGCCATGGGCCCAGGTTGATCCCCAGTTGGGGAACTAGATCCTGCTTGCGAGCCGCAACTAAGAAGCCCGCCTGCCGCAACTAAAGATCCCTCCTGCCGCAACTAAGACCCAGCGCAGCCAAAATAAATAAATAAGTGAATAATTTTTTTAAAACTAGTAAATGATAGGGAATTCCCCGGTAGTCCAGTGGTTGGGACTCTGCTTTTTTACTGCCCAGGGCTCAGGTTCAATCCCTGGTTGGGGAATTAAGATCCCACAAGCTGCAGCATGCCCAAAGTGTACATAGATATATAAAATATATATATAGTAAATTATGTATATATATTATAAATATATATAACATATATTATATATAGTAACTGATGTATATATATATTATAAATATATGATACATATATTAAATATACAAATAGTAAATGATGAAGACTGGCATTTCCTAGGCACCCAGGCACCATTCTGACTTGTATCATCTTACTTCTCACCTGTGGGATGTATATGATTATCATCCCCATTTTTCAGATCACGTTCCCAATAGTAAGTGGCAGAGCCTGGATTCGGGCTAGCTCTAAGACACCAGTGTCATAGCTCCTAACCCCCATGTCACACAGTGCCCAGTGTTGGTTCCAGCATGCAGTTCTCCTCTGTGACAACATCCCTAGCTCCCCCTGCAGAGTTAATACATTTCTTCCACTCCTCTCGTAGGCACGTCTAAAAAAGCGTTGTCGTGGGGCACAGTCCCCCTCAGTAACTGCTGCTTGTCCTTGATCCCCAAGCTTCTCTGGAACTTAGCGGGCATTCAATCATGGTGGCTGAGCTCATTTTTCAAATGAGGACCCAGGGCTCAGGAAGGCCAGGTCCATTGCCAGGACCACAAATGGCTGGTGCCCAGCATGTTCTCAGGCTCAGGTTTCAGATTCTACATGCAGCTTCTTCTTCCTGTGTCACTGCCTCACCTACCCAGACCTCTGTGCAGACGTGCGTGTGGGAGAAATGGAACTCAATTTGGACAGTTCTTGTCTCAGAAGCATAGAAAGTGGCCATGAGAATTTTTAAAATTCTGATAAACCCTCTTTTCTTACAAAAGTATCTTGAATCATCTGTTACTGGTAAAATGACGAGCACCTGCTATTCTATTTTAAAATTCCTCAGCCTATAATATCCTTCCCTATAAGAATGCAAATACCCTAGAGAAAAGAGTAACAGACTTAGCTTTTCTAAGCTAGTCACAGGGGTGAATTTTGGGCTGGGACACAGCTGCCTAATGATCAGGGCGCAGAACAGAGACGGCAGTCCCATGACGTGGGCCCTGATCGGAGCAAGGGCAGGAATGGTTCCTCAGAGGAAGATACACCTGGAAGGGAGAAAGGCAGGCTGGCTTGAGAAGTAGTAACTAAACGGAGGTTGGCAAGGACTCCGGAAGGTCCTGGCATCCGTGAACAAGACCCCACAGTGGCTTAAAAGAGATTGGTGGATTGAGAAACTCACCAGCTTCAGCTAGCTGAGGTATCCGGGGTTTCAGAAGACAAATAATTTATAAGAGATGCATGGACAGTTATAATGGTGCACTGCATTCTAGCCCCTGCTTTCCTAAAAAGGAAGGCGCCTTGGTGCATTTTACCAGAATTGTTCCCAAACCCCTCCCACCTCTCTAGCTCCTCTAATCTTCATCCTCTACCATCCTGGTGTCTCAACACCCATTTTGGACTCCTCACCTCGACTGCTGCTCCAGAATCCTGGCCCTGGGGTTTGCTACCCCAGCTCCCCCTCTCCACTCCTCGAGGACGTGATTCTGAGTCTCTTTTCTCCAGCTGGACACATCCCAGCATTGAGACATCAGCTCAGCTTTGCAAGATCTGCTCAAGCAGGGCTAGCCCTACTCCCATCATTCACCCCTGGGTAGAGGGGGATCATGTACTGATGAATAATGGCCACGAATCCTGAAGTGGACTTGACCAACCCTCTTAAATGGAAGGCCGTTAGCTAGATGGGCAACGTGGTGCCGGCTGGTGGTTCAGAACAATCTCGAGTTTCTTTCAAGACCATGAAAGAATAAAATAACATAACCATAAAACCGGGCTTCCCTGGTGGCGCAGTGGTTGAGAATCTGCCTGCCAATGCAAGGGACATGGGTTCGAGCCCTGGTCTGGGAAGATCCCACATGCCGCGGAGCGACTAGGCCCGTGAGCCACAACTACTGAGCCTGCGCGTCTGGAGCCTGTGCTCCGCAACAAGAGAGGCCGCGAGAGTGAGAGGCCCGCGCACCGCGATGAAGAGTGGCCCCCGCTTGCCACAACTAGAGAAAGCCCTCGCACAGAAACGAAGACCCAACACAGCCAAAAATAAAGAAATAAATAAATAACCATAAAACCACAACCATAACCATGATAACCATAAAATAACAATACTCAGCTGTTTTACGTGGACTGGTTGAATATAAGGGAGTCTGAAATTGTAGTGATTCCATTTACACACACACACTCACGCGTGCATACACACACATGCGCACACACCAGCCTTTTGAGATTCCATAGCAATCTCCAAGATACTACGCTTTTAAACATGTGTGGGTCTGCATGTGGGTGCGTTTTCTGCTTCTGAGTTAGCCTTTGACAGCCGGGTGCAGGGAGAGACACTCACAGAGAATACAGGGTTGTTGCTTTCCAGTAAGGAGGTAGCCAGCTACCGTGTTCCCTCTTTAGGCACCCAGCAAGGTGCAATAAGTTCATGCCCTCTCGGTCTTGTAGCAGCGGGAGATGGGCACCAGGGAACGAAGCTTTTCTGCTGGTCTTCCTCCATGGAGGCATCGGAGCCTGATCTTAACCGTTGTCACTAGGATTTGCAAGCTGCAAGAGGTGCTTCTAAACTGGGGGTTCTCAACCTGGCTATCCATTAGAATTACTAGGGGGATATATTAAAAATCCCACGCAGGCTGCACTCCAAACCATTAAAATCAGAATCTTTAGTGGTGAAATTCAGGCATTGTGTTTTTTTGTTTGTTTGTTTTTTGTTTTTTGTTTTTTTTGCGGTACACGGGCCTCTCACTCTTGCAGCCTCTCCCATTGTGGAGCACAGGCTCCGGACGCGCAAGCTCAGCGGCCATGGCTCACGGGTTCAGCCGCTCCGCAGCATGTGGGATCTTCCTGGACAGGGACACGAAGCCATGTCCCTTGCATTGGCAGGCGGACTCTCAACCACTGCGCCACCAGGGAAGCCCGGGCATTGGTATTTTGAAACTAACCAGGTGATTCCAATATGTAACCAAGGATGAGGACCACTGCTGTAAAGAAAGCTGTGTTTCAGGTGATCACTGTCATTTCTAAGATCTTCACCATCCTTATCTCCACGCTCATTTATTTAACTTCTTGCCACATCTTCTCCCAAGGCTACAAATTTTGACAGCACACAAAAATCACTTGATTGGAAATAAGACATTTAGCGATTTTTTAGATTCCATCGTTAACTAGTTGTGTGATCTTAACTAAACCACAATTACTAATATTATGGATGCTGGTAACAGCTTACATTGATTGTACCCTTACCATGTGCCAGAAGCTATGCTAAGAGCTTTACATGCTTTATTTCACTCAATCCTCACAACTACTCAGAAAAGTAAATATTAGTTTACAGAAGAAGAAACTGAGGTTCAGAGAGGTCAAGTCAATTGCCCAAGATCATAGAATAAGTAGCAGAACCAAGATTCAAATTTAAGTTGTCATACCTAGAAGCTCCTTAACCGCCTTTCGGTACCACCTCTCTCAATAACTTTCCCTGATTACAGAGCTGGTGAAGAACACAAGATTCCCTTCCACATCTGCCCAACTTCAAAGCTCAGCCATTAATACTAGGATGCTGTACTACTCGTGTCAATGACACAAAAGTTAAGTCAGGTTGGTGTCTCTCCTCCTGACCTACTCACTTTCCTGAAAGAAATATAGATGACGAGGAAAAACGCTTTCATAGCTAGAGGGATTTAAATGGTCTAATCCAGTGAAAAGGGTCTCTGCATTGAACTATAATTCAGGGGACAAGCAAGTGAATCCCCATCTAAATGTTCAGGGATTTCCATATGTAAGAAGAAAGACATACTTCATAGGTAAGATTTAAGACCAGAAACGGTAGATCTGCAGGCTGGTAAATTTCTCTCACACTATATTCCATATGGCAATAGTAAACCAAGTCTCTGATTTCTTTCATTTCTTTAGAGACTATAAAAAAGTATACATTTGCAAGAATCAATATGTGTTTCGTTTTCTGCCATTTCACGTAATAGACAAACACAACCCTCTGTCCTGCAATAGAAATTTATTGTGTTTTCAGATCGCCCCAGAAATATGTACATAGCAACGTCTAAACTCATCAGGCAGTTTAATTTCAAAGCGTTCTGGTGTCCTGAGCCAGAATCTCATGGGAATGTATATTCACATAGTTCCTGGGAAGCTTCGAGGACATCTAAGGCAAGGTCTGAAACTGATTAGAGCAATATACTCCAGGAGAAATGTTTTGCATGGCCTTCCTGGAGGAGACTGTCATCACTCTTGGGTGAGACCTGGGAGGTCACAGTAATTCACACCTGACAACAGGACCTAGTAAGTAGGACTGGGCAAGGGGCCCATGGTCATCCCAGTGGTATGTGTCTAAGTGATGGGTGTCTCTCCCTTTGAAACCAGGTGAAGAAAGCACCTTCAAAGGTTGTATGCCCAGGACACTTCCTTACAAACTTATTCTAAGCAGGGCAGAGAGAGGAGGAAGGGTTAGGAGGGAGTACACTGGAATTTATTCCCACAGGGCCTGGACCGTATCAGCCATTTGTAATGTGAAACGTGAATGGGAGGTGGGGAGAGGGAGAAGGAGGGGGGATGTACAAGAGAGAAAAAGAACTACAGGGAGAAAGAGATGTTTGTTTCCTTCAGGTGCTTTGCCACCACTATCAGGAGGAAAGGTTGCTTAAAATAATGAAAAAGAGGGCTTCCCTGGTGGCGCAGTGGTTGAGAGTCCGCCTGCCGATGCAGGGGACGCGGGTTCGTGCCCCGGTCTGGGAAGATCCCACAGGCCGTGGAGCGGCTGCGCCCGTGAGCCATGGCCGCTGAGCCTGCGCGTCCGGAGCCTGTGCTCCGCAACGGGGAAGGCCACAACAGTGAGAGGCCCGCGTACCGCAAAAAAAAATAATAATAATGAAAAAGAAACGTTCAAGCTGTACTCCATTTAAGCCAAAAATCAAAGTGGGCTCCCTTATTCATTCATGTATTCATTGACACATGCAACCAATACTGAGTCCCCACGTCAGAGGTACAGTAGTACGCCAAAGCCCGGTCCTATGAAGCTTACAGGCTAATGAGGGAGATGGACAGTAAACAAAAAAATAACCGAACAGACACATACTATGATGGCAGGTGGTGATAGGCATCACAAGTTAAAACAAACAAACAAAGAACAGAGTAAATCATTGAGAGTGGGAGCCAGCAGGGCGTGAATTTTGAGCAGAGCTCTCTGACCCCAGTGAGAGAGCCCTGCTCTGGTAGAGAGAGCTCTTTAGGCAGAGGGAACCGCGAGGGCCAAGGCCTGGAGGTGGGAATGGCTTAACTCATTGGAAGCAAATCACTGAGTCAGGAACTGACGGACCAGCTCAGGAAAGTGGGGCACTTGGATCTAAAACCCGGGCTGCTGCGAGTTCTTCCTGCGCTGTCAGTGTCATAGTGTCCTTTTACACATTGCTACATATAATGACGCTCGGTGTCACAAAAACACAATTGACTTGCAACTGGGTAGTGCTGACGGAGCTGTGGACGGGCCTCATCCGCATGCGGTAGCTTAACACCACAGATTTACCGTGTATTTATATGCGGCACGTATATTTGTACATGTGCCTTATTTGTGTGTGTGTATTTTCCATGAAATATGTCACATGTTTTTTTAACATGTTTGGAAATGGTCCCTTTATTTCAATCCAGATGGCTCAGAACAGTACACATGACAGCAGAAAGATCCATTAGTTCAGACTTAGCTTGTTGTTTTGTTTGTCTTGATACTGGGGGTAAACCAAAAAAAAAAATAAGTGGTTTTTATCATTTGTATCTTTCCTTCATTGCACTGGAGGGGAATCCCCAGAGCCTTTTAATAATTTGGAAGGACCTGCCTATCCCCTGCTGAGCTTAGCTCAGAATAATGCCTGGTAAACACAACATAATTTCTGGGAAAGAGCACATTCATAAGTCCCTTGTACCCACCATCGTCATTTTTCTTGATGACACAAACAATGGATTTTTCCTGAAAGGACAGCTTCTCTTCCTTCTCTTGTGTGTAATTATAAATCGCCACAACGTTTTCAAGTAAGACCTTGGAGCCCAGGGCAGGTCCCTTTCAGCCTAAGGATCACTATATTTAACCACGGCCACTTCTTCCTGTTTGTAACGTTCTGGGAGAGGAAGTGGAGGGGGCATTACGGATATGTCATATATATATCAGTACACAGCACACATTTGCACATGGTTGTGCTGTGTACCAATATACATACAGTATATACAGTGTCTAATGCTGTGTGTATGTTTAAAAAGAACAAGGCGTACTTATTCTTCAATGCAAAATTGAGGTGACTAAATAAAACGTTCAATTTTTAAAAATTAAAAGCCATTAACATTTGCCATAACTACTCTTGTTGAGTGACTTTTAATGTCATTTACTTAAATAAGTTGTAATATATAAAATTACCTAGGAAAATCAACTGATATAAATACATAATAGCAGTGGAATCAATTTTTTAAAAAGATCATTCAGACTTATTTTTCCAACAAAAGTAAAACAATTGGAAATTGAATTAATTTCTTAGACTTATTTTCAGTGAATTTAACTTTTAATTTTAACTCAATATGCAAAACTAGCTTTAGCTGCTAGATATTCACTTGTCATTGTAGAATTTTTTTCTTTTCAGCACTTGACATAATTACCGGTGGACTAATTTTTGTAAAGTTCAACAATAAACATATTTTCATTTAAGTCTCCAAGAGAAAGGCTCCGAAGAGCAAACACAAACAATATTCACAAGGCAGCTAGTATTAGCCAAGATGAACATGTAGGCCACCTCTCCAAATGCAACTCCAAGATGGTGCGGTCAATTGAGAGAAAGACCTCCAATCATAGCCATCTAATCACCACAGTTTTGTAGCACTGACCTTCCATACATTTTGTGTATTTTCCATGAAGTCAATGTCAAAAGTGCTGGTACCCAAGAAAACCCAACGAGAGAAATTAAATAGTAAGGAATAAAATTTTGTCAAATAGAGTTGAGCTTTGGAGGGCCACAAAGAATTGTACTAATTTTTTTGGCCCCCAAGAACCAATTTCACCCCCGCAGGTGTGCTATTGCCCTGCTAAGAACATGTGTCCTAAATTGTGAGCTCCTCAGTCATAAGGTCTGACTCCTTTTCATCCTTGCAATCCATCCTCAGCACAGAGAATTGCCTAGAGTTGATACTCTTTAAATATTTGATGAGTGAGAGAAGGAGGAAGGTAATGACTAAGTGAATTAGTGAAACACTGGTAATCTGAGAGACCGTTGTACACTGAAGTCCTCAGCAGGATGAGGACATTCAGTCCATCACAGGAATGATGAAGGAAAAGAAAGGAAGAGAGGGACTTCTTGGAAGAAGAAGCAGGGTAGGGAAGGGCATGGAGTGGGTTTCAGGTAAGTGAGGGTGATAAAGTTCTGTGTTGGAGAGGCAGCGTGGCCTGGGAGAAAAAGCAAGGCAGCTCATAATGGAAGCGCTTTGTTTCATTTCCAGATCTAACATTGACTGCCTTATGATGTTTAGCAATTTACGTAGCATCTCTCTCAGTTTTCCAACTTTTAAAATGGAGTTGATAATACCTATTTCTTAAAGAAATGATAAGAGTAAGATATGTCAAAAAGCTCTGTGAGGGCTTCCCTGGTGACGCAGTGGTTAAGAATCCGCCTGACAATGCAGGGGACACGGGTTCGTTCCCTGGTCCAGGAAGATCCCACATGCCGCCGAGCAACTAAACCTGTGTGCCACAACTACTGAACCTGCGCTCTAGAGCCCGTGAGCCACAGCTACTGAGCCCGTGTGCCACAACTACTGAAGCCCGCGAGCCTAGAGCCCGTGCTCCGCAACAAGAGAAGCCACCACAATGAGAAGCCCGCTCACTGCAACAAAGAGTAGCCCCCGCTCACCACAACTAGAGAAAGCCCGCGCACAGCAACAAAGACCCAAAGCAACCATAAGTTAATTCATTCATTCATTTTAAAAATTAAAAAATTAAATTAAAAAATAAGTTATAACATTTTTTAAAAGCTCTGTGAAGTAAAAATAATAATAGAAATATAATTATTGAGCCTGACAGGTGGAGAGATAGGGTGGGGCCAGAGTATGACAAGCCTCAAATGCCACGTGGAGGTGTGGAATGGAAAAAGGGGCAGCACCACTGTTATAGGTTATTGGAAAGAGAAGGGAGATTGATGTTTATTGAGTAGCTACTATGTGTTAAGCACGTCTCTCTTACCTCACGTAATCTCCACAGCCAATCTATAAAGTAGATCCTGATACTGTCATTTTGCAGCTGAGAACACTGAGGCCCAGGAATGTTAAAGCTTATAGATTTGCTGATGGATTGGATGAGGACTGCCAGGGAAAGGAAGGAATTAAGGATGATTCCTAGTTTTTGGTGGTGGATGTGTTAAGTTAGACACGGCTTGGAGACATTCACATGGAGAAGGAAGAATGTTTAATGTGCAACTCAAAAGAAAGGTTAGAGTTGGAGCTATCATTTGGGAACCCATCAGTATAAATGCTGTGTTTCTATTTTTTTAGACCATGTTACTGAGACCGCTGAGGGAGTTATGGATAGAGAGGGAAAGAGGAATGATTTTAGGAGAATGCCACATGTAGAGGTTGGGAAGAAAGAAGCAAATGGAAGGATGTGGTAACCAAGTGAATCAAGTGTTTGAGAAGGAAGGGGTCAGGACAAATGCTGCAGAGAAAGAGAAGATTTAGACTGAAGGTGGACCTCTGTGGGAGCATGGAGGTGATTGACGAGCTTTTTGAGAGAGATTTCAGAGGACTGATGGTAATAGACCCCCTAAAATTAGAGAGAATTCAAGAAAGAGTGGGAAATGAGGAAGTAGAAGCAGTGAGTGTAAACACTCCTTTGAAAATTTTGCCAGAGAGGAAAAAGAAAGATGGGGCTGTATCCAGAAGGGGAAGTTGGGTGAAGGTAGTTTTTTAAAACATGGAAGATGTTATAGAATGTTGGTAAGCAGAAGGGAATGGTGAACCAGAGAAAGGGGAAAAGATCAACAGCAAAGTTCTTAGGTAGGTGAGAAGTGGCACAAGTGGAGGGGTTCACCTGAGATTGGAAACAAATGAACAGAAAAACACAACAAAAGTTTGTCTTTTATAACAAGAGGGAAGGCAGGGCATGTGGGGAGATGTATAAACAGGTAGTTGTTCTAATGGTAGAAAGATGTAGTTCTCTTCTGACTCCTTCTAATTTCTCTTCTCAGTGATGTGAGTTTAGAGGTCCTCAGTAAGAATGAGGAAGGGGAAGAGGGGACAGTTGCTTAAGGAGAGGAGAGAAGGTATAAAATAGTTGCCTTGGGGAAAACAGAATGAATTGAGGAGAGAAAGAAGGTAAGATCACCGGGTGGTACAGAGGGCCCACTTGAGATTTATTGGTCATAATTTTTTTTTCTTTTTTTTGCGGTACGCAGGCCTCTCACTGTTGCGGCCTCTCCCGTTGCAGAGCACAGGCTCCGGACACGCAGGCTCAGCGGCCATGGCTCACGGGCCCAACCTCTCCGCGGCATGTGGGATCCTCCCGGACGGGGGCACGAACCCGTGTCCCCTGCATCGGCAGGCGGACTCCCAACCACTGCGCCACCAGGGAAGCCCTATTGGTCCTACTTTTAAAGAAGGAAAAATAAGCATATTTGTGTGTTTTCTCCCAGCTGAACTAACTGCTGAGGTGCAGACACAGCAGAGCAGTCAGCGAGTTGGGTTTAATTAGAATTGGGGTTTCTCCAGTATCATGGAGGAAAAGAAAGACCAAGAATTTGAGGGCACATGTAAGAGAGTGACTGCCGTCATGGACTACAGAGTCCACGCTGGGTTTAGAGGGAAATGAGAGAGTTGGGAGAGAAAGAGGCAGTGGTGAGGGACAGTGAAAAAGTGGTGAGGCCAGTGGTTTTGAGGTGCTGATAGGAATAAAGAAATTTTGGTGTGGGAATAATAAACAAAGGAATGAATGTGGGATGCTGGAAATCACAATTTTGGAGGCGGGGCAATTACTGAGAGTGGCAAGATTTAGGGTAAGACCACAGGAGTAGGCGGTTAACAGGGGCTGCAGGAAAAGGGCATGAGAAGTGATGAGGTCAAGGGACTGAGGCCAGAGTGTTGAGTGGATTATCTATATGGATGCTGAAGCCACAAAAGTGATGACAGGAGTGAAGACTCAGAAACCCCAGCTTCAGAGATGCTCTGAGCCATCTTTGGCTCCCCAAGTCCTACTTATGCCACAGTGTTTTGTGATTTCCCTGAAGTTCAGCCTTTATTACAGGAATCCCCATCTCTGCAGGTGCGCTGAGTTTCCATTCCTTGTAACCATAAAGCTGCAATCAGAGTTCACCAGGAGTTCCTCCTATTTTCCAGTAAAAATAATCAAGTTTCTGTTTTATTTCCCCTGAATTATGTTGACAGGAGCTAGCATGAGAGATGAGATGAGGTTGGGTCCTGGGACAAACAAGAAGAGGAGGGGAGACTGAACACATTCTTGTTGATTTATTTTTGACAGTAGACTGACCAGGTTGCTCTAGAATTACCCTGAACTTTGAGAGTTACAAGATACCTTGAACTTTGAGAGTTACAAGGTACTTGAAATCTCCTTTATTATATACTCTGGTCAAGGTGGGTACAGACCATGCTTTACATATGCAGGTCAGCCACACTGTGCTTTTAAAATTCTACTTTTAAACTTTGATCTTTGTCTTAGATTCCTAAAACCATCTTTTGCGCAGAGGAACTACAAAAGTTTCCAGTCAGATCATCCATTTCACTGGTTTCTCTTGACTCTGGGACAATATTTATGATGAGTTAGAAGTCAATTGAATCACCTAGAAAAATTCATTTTCAAAAAAAAGAAAGGAAGGAATAAATGAAAAAATATACACAATGACATCATTTGACAGATTTTGCTTCACTGAAACTCATTGGCACATCACTGAATGGGATTGAAATTTTCAACAACTCCTACATTTGGGCTGCCTTTGATAGAATACAAGCTGCAGGGAGACACAGCTGTAGCTGTCCTTCCAAAATGAAAGGAAATCATTCTCAGAAATGAATCCCTAAAATGGTTGTTTAATGTGTGGCAGATGTGTCTCACAAGCTAGAATATCATCAGAATGCTGGTCTTTTCCCTGTTTCTCTGCAGGGAAACCATGTAACAGAAATGGATTTATCCGGTATATTATCACTAATGTTCTCTAGATGCTTAAGTGTCCCTGTGGATTGGCCCATATAACTTAGAAACAGCTGCTGCCTGACAGGACACATGGAACAGATGAACAAGTGTAGCACATCACAAGAAAGAAACAAAAGCCTAAAAGAAGAAGCCCCCAACCTCATCACGATCATCCATAGGCAATTGGCACGTGGGATTCTTGTTTCCCTGCCCAGTGACAGCACCAGCATTTGGGAGAGGCTCCTGTGACTTTGTCTGCCTTTTCCTCACCAAGGAGCCATAAAGGGATTCTGGACGTAAGCCAGAAAACTTGCCTACACATTTCTATGTCCTAGAACTAACCATGCTGCAACCTACAGCTCTATGAGCCAGCAGCCCCAGCCCCAAACAATTCCTGGCATAAAGAAGCTTTGTTTGTTTGGTGAGTTATTTCCAGAATGTGTGCTTAATGCCACACTGTGTGTGTCTGTGTGTGTGTCTGTGTGTGTGTGTGTGCACGTGCGCACGCACGTGTGCCCACGCGTGCGTATTTAAGTTCTATTAGGCCCTGAGGCTTTCTATGGAGGAGGGAAGGGAGGCAAGAAGACTAACCTCATTTCTGGGATGAGAAACTGAGACATGAAAATAGAAGTGAATGTCTGTATTAATGAGGAGAAAGCTAACACCTGATGGAGAGTTCCTTAAAGGTGAGAAATGTAGATGCAGTTCTCATATTCATCTTTGAATCCTTAGAGTTTTGAGGATTAAGAAATAGTATATGGGGTTTCCTGGTGGCGCAGTGGTTGAGAGTCTGCCTGCCGATGCAGGGGACACGAGTTTGTGCCCCGGTCCGGGAAGGTACCACGTGCTGTGGAGCTGCTGGGCCCGTGAGACATGGCCGCTGAGCCTACGCGTCCGGAGCCTGTGCTCCGCAATGGGAGAGGCCACAGCAGTGAGGGGCCCATGTACCGCAAAAAGAAAGAAAAAAAAAAAAAAAAGAAATAGTATATGACTTAAATACAAATTGCATGTTCGAGGAATGTTAGTTGAAACTAACTTTGTTACACCTACAATGCTCCAGGCACAAGCATTGTCTCACGTGATACTGGAAACTACGCTGTCAGATAGTTGTCATTACCCCCATTTTATAGACAGGAAAGCAAACTCAGAGAGGTTCAATAACTTCTTCAAGGACCCACACAGCTGGTAATAGAGTACAGTCTGTAAAATCAAGTCTGGACTTCCCAGCTCCTGATCTATTATACGTGCTACTGCCTTTTCACTTGTAAATTAGTGGCTTCACCAAACCCTGCTTAAGGCAAGCCTCGAGCACAACACTCAAACAGTGTTTTCCTGTCTGTCTTTGCACCCAGAACGTGAATTTCATGAAGGCAGGAACTTTTCTTCAAAGGACCATACCTTCAAAGGAGAACATACCTTCAAAGACCATACCTTCAAAGGAGAACACTCTACCCTGGGGCTGGTGTCTTATTTACCTTCATATCCTTAATGTCTGGCTCAAGACTTGGCACATTGTAGCTAATAATGTAAGTAATAAAAACTGAGTAAATCGATAAGCAAAGTGATTGTGAGTCTAAACTAATCTACACAGGAACCAAATTCTGGATATGAACTGCATTGAGGAACTTCATACATATTACTTCATGACTCTGTGAGTCTCACCATGAAAATGCTTTCTCAGAGATTCCTTCTTCCATCCCCCTGGCCATGTATTGTTATGGAGCCATGACTGGAAGAAAGCAGGCTCTCTTTTGGGAATAGAACTCTTGAAGTTTTAGCACAAGAGAGCTGTGGAAGGAGACCTCCAGGCATGACTAGGCCAGATGATGTGGCTATTGTCAACCTCTCCAGCTGCATCTCCCCAACTGCCTGCCACCTACTTTGCCAGATGTCTCAGAGGACCTGTGGTCCTCCACATCTGACCCCACATCACCATTATCCTATCTCCCTCCTCTTTATCTTTGCTCACATGGACCCCTTTGCCCTGGATCCCTTTTTCCTGCTCCACCTCTGCCTACCCACCCCCAACTCCTATTCATACCTTATGACTCAGTTTAGATGCCACCTCTTTTTGGAGGCCTTCCTGGATTTCTTTCCAGCCTGGCAAATACAGTTCTACTTAGGGTTCCCATGTGTTCTCTTGATCACCACATTTCTGCCTTCCACTAAGCTATGAGTTTCTCAGGGGCAAAAATTGTGACTTATTCATCTTTGTGTCACCGTATCAATGGGAGCTTAGAAAAGAAAAAAAGGGAGGGAGAGAGAGGTTTTCCATAGACGATGAATTTGGGACAGCGAAACGTAAGGAAAGAGGGTAGCAGTTCCCAAAAGTGGGAGACAATTTAAGGAAAGACTAAGTTGGCTGGAACATTTTAAAATATCGGAGGAAAGAATGTAATTACAATAGGACCAACAGAGAGAAGAGACAGGAGGGAACAGAATGAACTTTCCTGGTATTTGCTGCCTGTAGCAAGGGAACAGGCAACAGTAGAAGCAATCTGATTCTCTAGGTATAGACATTGCTGGGGTTTTTATTCTCATTACTTAAGTGATTCTTACAGCATGTGCTGGACTTTTATAAGTTTAAACGACTGGGCCAACTTTGCATAGCGCACATATTCTGTAGAAATGAATATTTATGCTGAGTTAGTTGTATAAATACACAGCTCATTGGAGTTTCTTTCCCCAGAGCTATCAAACTGAAAGAAAAGTCAAATCCACATATAATGGGATTTGCTGAATCTTCATCCCAGGGCTGTGCCAGTGTGGGACTAGGTAAAAAGTAATTCTATGTCTATTAGGTGGTTAAAAAGCAGTTGTATAAAATCGTCACCAAGTATCGTTTTCATAGGGCCCCAATTCACTCACACCAAGTAATTCTAGAGTTAGGAAACTTTCCAAAGAATTCCTGCGGAGCTATACTGGGATAAAATCTGGCCCATTGTGAATATAAAATGGCAATTTTATTTAAACAGTTGTAGCTCCTTGGGTCTCTTCTGGCTGACTCTAATATTGCTGCTTGTCTATATACTTTGGACACATTTTCACTTTCCTCTAGAAAGAGTTTTACTGCTTAATCATCCTCCTCTTGCCACCTCTCCCTTCTAGTGAGTTCTGTGTTGGAACAATGGAATAATATTTGCTTGGGGGTCTGTTGATGAATTTCATAGCAAGTTATCACTAATAATCCCTAATGTGTGTTCCTACGTTTGGCACACTGACCAAGCCACTTAACCTTCATATGCCATCACTTTTCCAGCTGTAAAGTTCAGCAGATAAGTCTTAGTGTCTCACATTTCTCAAATGCTACATAGCCTTCCTACCATTTCTATGCCCAGAGTGAGTAATGACTTTCAACAGCCAAATTTAAAAGGCTGACTTCAATTATTGTCCCATCTGTGTCACTCCTCCGGCAAACATGGGCTAATAAAATGCATGTGACCTGGAAAATCTTTAGTAGTTTTTTTGCAAGGTACTTCTAGTTTATGACCATGAATTGAACCGACTATTCATTGGCCAGATAATCTCATCATCAGATTTAGCCATCAGGATGAATTTGAACTTCATCCAATAATAGATTATGATTTAGCTTTTGATTAGAGGAAAACATAGATGGGTTTATGCAGCCAGGAAATAATTGTTGGGTATGTGTGATGTGCCAGGTGTAGTGAAGGGTAGTGAGGGTGTTGGTTGGTTGTTTTTTTCCCTAAATGAACTAACCAAAGAGTAAAAGTCTTTTGGGGTTATGGGTAAAGCTGTTCCCATGACAACGGGTGTTGACAGAGATGTTTATTGGAGCCCAGTGGGTAGTGTCTGAGCAAGGGCTCTATCCTTGTTCCACTCTTCTGGTACCAGCTCAGGATGACCATGACTTTGTTCTTTTTCTCTACGAACCCCTGGGCCAGAGTAAAGGACAAAACCCACCTCTTTGGACGTGAATGGTGTCCACGGTAGGGCACGTCACAGCAGCTCCATCAGCCTAGATTTGCAACCTTCCCTTAAAGTCTGTCTTAAAGCTTCCCCTAGGGGCTTCCCTGGTGGCGCAGTGGTTGAGAGTCCGCCTGCCGAGGCAGGGGACGCAGGTACGTGCCCCGATCCGGGAAGATCCCACATGCTGTGGAGCGGCTGGGGCTGTGAGCCATGGCCACTGAGCCTGCGCGTCCGGAGCCTGTGCTCCGCAACGGGAGAGGCCACAACAGTGAGAGGCCCGCGTACCACAAAAAAAAAAAAAAAAAAAAATTCCCCTCAAGTGGTCTTTCCTTCCCTTTGCAGCCAAATGGCTTGAAACAGAAACCAGTGCTTACTGCCTTATTTGTTACCCTTCATTGTCCCTTCTCCAGCTCATCTTCAACACCACTTACTGTGAGATCTAATCATATTACTTTGGCTGCCATGGGTCCACCATATCAAGTGCAAACAATTCAAACTGTTCACGTGAACTGAGGTCATTTCTACCTCTCTAATGAGATGTACTGCAATGAGAAAACATAGCTAACCTTTGTTGACAACCTAATGTGTTGCTGTCCTCACAACAACAGTGTGAAATTTATACACTTATCAGCCCAGGTCACAGATGAGCAAAATAAAGCCCAAATCTGTTCAGTTACTGGCCCAAAGGCAGCTGTCTCAGGGCGGAATTGGAAATCAGACCTAGGTTTGCCTGATCGACCTTAGGCCTTCTCTGCCTGCAGTCTCTCAGCAGGCCCACTAACCATGCCCCCCTCCCCTCCCCATCTCCCATATTAACAGGGTGGCCCAGTGCAAGAAGACACATGGTCATTCCCTGAAACAATGTCCCTTTACATTTCCTTATAGTTCTCGGTGTGGACAGAGGCCTGCAGACCAGCTTCCCAGCTGGAGGCCAAAATCATGAGGGAACACAGCTGCAATTAGAAGAGCAAGCCCCCTGATTCCAAAAGACACCAACAGCTGCACTCACCGACAACCCTGGGACAAGACAGGGCATGTTGTATCATGCTGGCAAAGACCTCCTTTGGACAGAGTAGAGGATATGTAATGTGTATCTTCAAATTAATTTCAGCAAATGCCTAGTTTTTTCACCCAACTTTGTCCCCCCCTCCAATTCACCTTCAACGCCACTCACTGTGTGATCCAATCACATTACCACTCAAAGGGCTTTTCTGGCCCCCATGAGGCCGCCATATATGGTGACCCCACAGTACAGGCGGCTGACCTCCTGCTCTGCACGGCTCACGGCACCCCATTCAGGCTTCGTCAGGTGAAGTATTTTGTTTCATAATCTCAATAGGTTGTAAATCCCTGAAGGACCAACACTGTGTCTTGCTGTCTTTGCCCCCAGCATTTAGCAGAGCCTGAGCCTGTGATAAAGGCTCAGCTACATCCCCAGCTCTCTGACAAGGTTTCCCTCACACCAACACACCTCCACCTCTCACCCACAAGCAGAGCTAACAAAGCCCTCCTCTGTGTCCCCAAAGCACCTTGTTGGTACCACCAGCAAAGCACCTGTGTTCCAGAGAAATGAGTGTCTGTCTGTCCCCTGCCATCTGACCCCTGGCTGTCCCTCCAACCACACCTCCTTCACCGTCCCCTTGTTTTATCTGCTCCAGCCACACTGGCCTCCCATCCATTTCTCAACCAAGCACATTGCCGCCTCAGAGCTTTGTACTTTCTGGAAACTGCCTTCCCCCAGAGCCACATGGCCTCACTTCCATCAGGTCTCTTCTCAGAGGTCACCTCCTCAGAGAGGCTGCCCTAAGCATCCTACCAAAATAGCAACCCTGACCATTATTCTCCAGCCCCAGTTTCCTTCATAGCACTGACCCTTACCTGTCTGACATTATCTACTTCTTTGTCTGTGTGATTACTGTCACCTCCAGTAAAACGTAAGCTCCTTGAGGACAGGAATTTCATCTATGCTCTCTTAGAACAGCGCCTGACACATAATAACCACTTAATAAATATGTGTTAAGGAAGAAAGGAAGGAAGGAAGGAAGGGAGGAAGGGAGGAAGGACTTCCCTGAAGGACCGTGAGAGCCTCAAAGCCAGGAATGTGTCTTACGCACTCTTTAACCTCCAGCATCTAGTAATGGTCGGCCTATGACAAATCATGAGCTTGTTTCTTGATTTCTGATGCAAATCAGAGGTACGTGGTGCAGAAAAGCAACTGGCCTTTCCCGAATGTCTGCCCTGTGACAGGTCTCTGCTACGTGCCTTGGGTATAATGCTTTGTTCCATCCTCACAACTTCCTAAGGCAGCTGGTATGGCTCCACCTGAGAGGGGAGGAGACTCAGTGTCAGAGCGCGAATGCAACTAGAGTCACAGCTAGCGAAGGGCAGAGCTGGGATTCGAACCCAGTTCTCACACCAACACCTCTATTCCTTCCTCCACCTTGCCTCTCCTGAGACACCGGCTACCTTCAAACAAATGGATATTTGACTCATATACAGTCTTGTAATCCATGAAGTAAATCAAAGTAGAAAATTTAGAAAACTTTTTTCTAAGTAAGTTATTTTTCTTCCTCTGATTTTTAAAAGTATTTTTCCCACAGGTCAGTGATATTTTCAGCTTTCCTTTCAAGAGGGAATAGAATGGAAGTGATCATGACAGTAAACACGACAGTCCTTGAACCGATTGTGAATATAGAGTGCTGCATAAAACACAAGGATGGTGAGGCTAAAGTCATTGTTACTTCTTTCAAATTAGCCACATCTTTCTCAGAAAAATTAACTTGCCCATGCAGCTCTTTCAAACTTAACCTAAATTTATTGCTTAAAAGCACCAAGGGATTTTCAAATACATTCCATTCCCTTTCTCAGAAAAATTAACTTGCCCATGCAGCTCTTTCAAACTTAACCTAAATTTATTGCTTAAAAACACCAAGGGATTTTCAAATACGTTCCATTCCCCAGGTCTCAGTGAAAGACTTCCTTTTCTTATAGGTGGCTGTTCGGGATGTGCCCTTCTGGGGTGTAAGCAAGAATGCAACTCCAGACAGAGCTCTTGTTCAAACTCTGTTCAGGGAGGACTGTTTGCAGACTGGGGGTATTTTGCAAGAGGAGTGGAGCTTGGACTGATTTTTATAGTTACTGATTTTTAAATATCTTGCGTTTTCCTAAGTCTGTAGTCAGCACCATTGCCAGATGATGCCGTTATCCTGGTAGTTGTGGTCCATGGGGTCAGAGTCAACTAAGGACATGTCAGGAGCCAACCAAGCTTGAGTGCAGACATCTAGAAGCAGTTGCCCGTGCTTCTTTGACTCAATAAAGGCTTTGCAGTGTGGCCGTCCTGTCAGTTAAAACGAAACAACACGAAATGAAACAAACACTTGCCTGCACTTTTTAAGAGCTAACTTTTCTTGGCTTTAAATAGAACCTGTGTGCTGTTGACTTGTCAGTTACATTGCCAGCCCGAACCCCTCATATGGACTCCGAATCCATATGTCAGCTGCTACTCAGTATCTCCATTTGGATGTCTAATAGGCATCTCAGTGATAACACATCCCAAACTGAGCACTTAACTGGCCCTTCACCTCACCCACCAAAACCAGCTTCTACTGCTGTCTGCCCCATCTCAGTAGCGGCAACTCTACTCTTCCAATGGCTCAAAACAGAAATCTTGGAGTCATCCTTGACTCCTCCCTTCTCTCACACCATACATCTGGTCTACCAGAGATCCTGTTGGCTTTACCTTTGAAATATATCCAGAATCTGGCCCCTTCTCCCCACCTTCACTCTGCTACCCTGGCCCTACCTACCATCATAGCTCACTTGAACTCCAACACTTGTCTCCTAACTGATGCCCTTGTTTCTGTCCCTTGTGCCTCACACTCCAACATAGTCCCCAAAGTGATTTTTTAAACAAAAGTCCGATCATGTTGTTCTACTACTCAGAACTCTCCAGTGGTCCCCCATATCACTCAGAAGGTAAATCAACTTCCTTAATATGACCTGTAAGGCCTGTATTACTTTCCTAGATCTTCCATAACAAATTACCACGAATTGGTGGCTTAAAAACAACAGAAATTTATTCTTTCACGGTTCTGAAGGCCAGGTGTCAAAGTCGAGGTATCGTCAGGGCTGCACTTCCTCTGGAAGCTCTAAGGGATAATGCGTTCCTTGCCTCTTCCAGCTTCCAGTGCCTGTCAGCATTCCTTGGCTTGGCTTGTGACTCATGCCCTCGTTGCTATGTCTTTCCATCACCTTCTCTGTGTGTCTGTCTTATAAGGATACGTGTGATTGCGTTCAGAGTCCACCTGGATAATCCAAGATAAACTTCACCTCTCAAGATGCTTAATCATATTTTTGTCATATAAAGTAACAGGGAATATTCACAGGTTCCAGGGATTAAGACATAGACATATATTTGGGGGGGGGGCCATCGTTCAATCACCATAGGGCCCTGCGTGACTGGCCCTTGTTTCCTCTCTGGACTCATCTCTTGTTCTCTTTCTCTTGTTTGATCCTCTCTATACTCACTGGCTTCCTCGCTGTGCTTTATGTAGACCAAGGTAATTTCTGCCACAGTGCCTTTGCATTTGCCGTTTCCTCTGTTAGAATGCTGTTTCCTCCACTTCAGTTTTAACTCAAAAGTTACCTTCTTAGTGAGGTCTTCCCTGGTCACCCTATCTAAAATTTAAATACCCCCTAGCATTTCACTTAACCTTTCCCTGCTTTACTTTTTCTCCTCAGCACTTATATTGTAGACTTTGCCATTTTATCTAACTTATTATCAATTTTACATAATTGTTTATTGTCTGTCTTCCCTCACCAGAATGAAAACTACCTGAGGACATGGGTTTTCTTCTAATTCACTATGTCCCCAGCACTTAGAACAGTGTCTGGCACATTGTCTTTCAGTAAATATTTGTTGAAGGGATAAGATATCAAGCACTGGGCTTCCCTGGTGGCGCAGCGGTTGAGAGTCCGCCTGCCGATGCAGGGGATGCGGGTTCGTGCCCTGGTCCGGGAAGATCCCACATGCCGCGGAGCGGCTGGGCCTGTGAGCCATGGCTGCTGAGCCTGTGCGCCCGGAGCCTGTGCTCCGCAACGGGAGAGGCCACAACAGTGAGAGGCCCGTGAACAGCAAAAAAGAAAGAAATATCAAGCACTTAACTACTTGCTAAGGGTCTTATATGCATTACCTCATTTTAATTCTCACAATACAAGATGCAAACTGTTATTCCCATTTTGCAGAGGGGGAAACTGAGGCTTCCAAGTTTAGTAAGTCACTCAAGATCACACAGCCAGAAAGAAGTCCTGCCTGGGTTCAAACCTACCCTGTCTGACCCCAAGGCCTGTGTACACAGTGACTACAAATACCACTGTACTAGTTTGCTAGGGCTGCCATAACAAAGCACCACAGACTGTGTGGCTTAAACAACAGCAATTTATTCTCTCACAGTTCTGGAGACTGGAAGTCTGAAATCAAGATATGGTCAGTGTTGGTTTCTTCTGAGGCCGCTCTCCTTGGCTTGTAGATGGCTGTCCCCTCGCTGTGTCTTCACATGACCTTCCTGCCCTGTGTGTCTGTGTCCTAACTTCCTTTCCTTATAAGGACACTCAGTCATATTGGATTAGGGACCTCCCATAGGACCTCATTTTATCTTAATTACCACTTTAGAGGCCCTATCTCCAAATACAGTCACGTTCTGAGGCACTGGGGTGGAGGACTGCAACGTGTGAATTTGGGGGCACATAATTCAGCCCATAACACTACTTCTCCATCAGACAGCTGACAAAACAAAGGGTTTCCCTCTTCTTAAATGCTTGATCCGTACTTCACTCCTCTCTGACATCTTTTTTTTTTTTTTTTTTTTGTGGTACACGGGCCTCTCACTGTTGGGGCCTCTCCCGTTGCAGAGCACAGGCTCCGGACGCGCAGGCTCAGCGGCCATGGCTCACGGGCCCAGCCGCTCCGCGGCATGTGGGATCTTCCCGGACCCGAGCACGCACCCATGTCCCCTGCATCGGTAGGCGGACTCTCAACCACTGCGCCACCAGAGAAGCCCTCTCTGACATCTTTAATCTGCCTATCTTTAGTGGCTCCTTCTCTTCTGCCCACAAAAACATATAAACCCGTTCAATTTTTTTTTTTAATTCTGAGGTTTTCCATCCCCTTCAAGTTCGTATCCACTCGCCACTTCACTGCCAAACTTTAAAAAAGTCTCTCCTGGTTTTTTTTCATCACTTCAAATCATTCTCCTCCCAACACCTGCTGGAATTGCTTTTGCAAAAGTCACAAAGCCCAGGCTGGTGGCTTCTTTCACCTTCCTCACCCCTTCACCCACCATCGCCCAGTGCCCAGCCCGCCGCCTGCTGTAACCTTACGCCATGTGCTCATCTCTGACAAGACGATGCTCCTCGGAAAAGCCACTCAGGGGGTAATTTCTGTTTGTTGGAGTAAGAAGTGATGGGTTTTTTTTTTGATTTAGTGTTTAGGATTAGCATTTAGGACTGACAGATAAAATACAGGTTACCACACAATACTGGGGACACGTTTATACTAAACAATTTCTCATTGTTTATCTGAAACTCAAATTTAATTGAGTCTTATAGTTTTATTTGCTAAATCTGGCAACCCCATTAGTATTCAGTTTAGGTGAATGGCCTGTCCTTACTTTTGCGTCTTCAGCAATGTCTGTTACTCACCGTCAGTGGTGATCTGGGGAGTGAGGGAACTGGGGTGGTGCCCTAAGTGGCCAAGGGTTTGAGGAAGGGAGAACACACACAAGAGACTGTAGGGCTTCCCTGGTGGCGCAGTGGTTGAGGGTCCGCCTGCCGATGCTAGGGGACACGGGTTCATGCTCCAATCCGCGAAGATCCCACATGCAGCGGAGTGGCTGGGCCCGTAAGCCATGGCCGCTGAGCCTGCGCGTCCAGAGCCTGTGCTCTGCAACGGGAGAGGCCACAACAGTGAGAGGTCCGCGTACCACCAAAAAAGAAAAGAGAGACTGTAAATTCAGAGAGGGCAGTTGACTAGGAGAGAGGTAAGTCCACCCAGCCAATCCCCACAGATCTGGAAAAAGATGAACCAATGTACCTACCTTATGAAAAGAAGTTCAAGCCAACTGATTTCAGTATGAAAGGAAACAATCACTCATATCATCTGTAACATAATTTAGACTATTTCAGCAAAGGCAGTGATACAGATGTAACCTAGCACTCTGGGAATGCCCTGTCGGAGATATAGTTAGCCTTTGGAAGACCCTATTAGGTGTCTACACTCTAGAAACAGTTTTACACACACATTAGTAGAAACAGCTGCACCAGGAGTTTCAATGCTACAATCAGGTTCGTAAGCAAGCATTACGAATGTTATAGAATATCTTACTATGGACACGAGTGGTGCTGACGATATGGGAATCAGCTTGAAATGCTGTATACACACCTTGTGTGAGGGGGATGTCAAATCTGGTAGATCTGGCAGCTGAATGCCTTTGGGGGGGCCTGTCTCAATCACCCCCTACTTACCCCATTGGTTATGGAGATGACCAAAGAGATGACACTCCACACTGGACAGGTAAGATGGACAGCAATGTATTAGTCACATATGCTCACAGCGTGCGATGAGGACCCCGAATGCCACACGGGGCCACGCGGGCATCGCACTCAGGAACAGAGTGAACAGCCACGGACAGTGGGAGGCAGGCTTTGTAGCACCAAGATGGGGAAGTGGCCCCTGGCTCTCTCGGGAGGAGGTGGTTGGCCTCTTGGAATAATTTCGTGGGCCGGCAGGGAGCTGAAGCCCGCTACTCAGGCATAAGCACCCACCATGCTGGTCTCTGTGACAAGGGGGTTTGTTTGGCCTGGGGATCTTATCTACTGGAGCAGAGCAGGAAGGGGAACTTGCAGTTAGGCCATTCAAGGCCCTCTTGATTTTACAAGAGGCCAAGGCAGCACAAAATATGGGCCCTTGATTTTAGACCACATGGCTCCCTAGGCCTTGGGCTCCACTTGGTCCTGTGTGTTCCTTCTTCAAGGAGGATTCATCCTATTAGCCTAGAAGCTGATTCCCCACCATTGTCACATCTGCCTCAAGAGAACATTACATGCCAAGTATTGCTGGGAATCTAGGACGCCACCAAACTTAAAAGAAAATGTTGAATGTGTGACGTTTTCTGCATCTGCTAACGAACGTGTGTGGCATCCTCTGAGACTTGCTTTTTCCATTGTAACATACCTCCTGATGGAGATATTTTGTAGGAGAGACCATACACTTCTCATGTCCCTCTAGTCCTCAGACTTCTATCCAAATTAGTCTAGCAATTGTGAAGGCCAACCACAGCCCTAGTGGTCTGGAAGGTTTAGAAATGCCCAGGGGGCTGACCCTAGGGAAACATAAGCAATCCCCCAAATCTGTTCTTGGCACCATTCTCGCCTCACTCACGCTCACTCACCAATGTATCCGCTCCCAGGGCTCCAATTGTAATGTCTCTGTGGATTTTCTCAGGATCATTAGATCCCAGTCTTCTCTGGAGCATCAGATTTACTTTCCCACCTGTGTGGTAAACATTTCCACGTGACATCATTAATTCAACTATTTATCAGACATTTATTGGGTAATAAGTGTTCTAGATACAAACATACATGAGACATCTGGCTGTCTCCATGGAGTCTATGTTTGGGTGGAGGATGTCGTCCAGGCACATAAACTCAACACGTCCAATACATTATTACCATCCTCTATCCCCAAATCGATTCCTTCTTTTCCAGCTAAAGACACCGCCATCCCACCACCTGCTAAAACTTACAACTCCAAAGTCATACCTGTTTTCCATCTCTCTCCATATTCCTCACAATTCCCTGGGGGGCAACAGCATAGCAATAAAATCGCAATAAGAAAAATAAAGAATTTTATTACAGCCCCTTAACCTCCATCTCCAAACTTACCACCCTAATATTTTATTAAGTTATCACTCTTAGGGTCCCTTTTTAACATAGATTATTGTCTACAGAGAGCTGTACTTTGTGCTTCGTGAATATTTGCCTTATATCTTTGAAACGTCTTTTAATCAAGGTTCTCACTATTTTTAAGGTGAAATTTCTAAGACTTCAAAAAGTCTGAAAACTCTGTTGTCTAAAAGACCAAAACAAGCCAACAGATAGGGTCTGGTTTTTTAAGGCCAGATCTGAAGTAGGGAAAGAAACATCTTTTGCTGCTTAGAAAGACGCTGATAGCGTTATTCAGAAAGAGACCCTAAGGACTCCAGTTTTAAACAAACTCTAATAACAAAACACTGTCAGCCAAAAGAGAAAGCTGATCTCCTGACATAAAAGGTGCCAGCAATACCACCTTCCTCCCCTCGGTGAGGTTGCTGACGCCAGATGACGCATCTCCCACCCGCTTTGTGGGAGAGCCAATCAGTTCCCTTTGAATGAAATCTTTATTCAACGGTTTAAACACTCCTGGGGGAAGGGAGGGAGAGGACAAGAGAAGGATTTCAGAAACAAATGGAGCCCCAATCGCCAAGTTTCTGTTCTTGTTACTGTTCAGGTTTTGGCCTGTGAAGATGGTCTCAATTCCATGTTTTTCGTTAAGCTGGCTTGTTTGGCAAAATCCAGTGATAAATACAAAACTCTGAGGTCAGTCTCACCTTACTCGGAAAGCTGGAGCTGGGAAGGTCAGCTTTTTGTGGTTGGGGAAACTTTGGAAGCCACTAATCTGCTGTTGACAACGGCAGGCAAAGATATGGGCCAGATAATTTTTTCTTTACAAATGTGCGAATCTAGGACTTTTCTTTCCTTAAAAACCCAACATACAAGCAATCCTTTGTTGATAGCTTGGTACCAGCGGCTAGGCGGGGGAGGGGAAGGCAGGATGGATGTGCAGGTAGAATGAACACGTAGAATCCATAGATAGGTCAAGATCTGTTCTTTAGTTAATAAACACCCAAACTGACCCCTGCCTCTTCTCCCTGTTTTTTTCATCCTCAGCTACTCACAGGCAGTCACACCCATAGAAGGGCAAGAAAGTAAGGGTACATGGGAGCGGGCAGGGGCCTAGATATCCACAGACCTGCTGGTCAATCTGGGAGACTTGGTATCAACTTCTTGGGACACAGATCTCCTTTCCTGGCATTGCTCCCCGGTCATGGGCCCCTGCAGCTGCTTTACTCCAGGTCAGTAAAATAAGCCCTTTTTCTCTTCCCACTATTGTCACCTCCCCTCACATAAAAACAAAAGACTCTAAACATGGAGAAGAATCTGTTTCAGTGCTGGAAATGGAAAGGCCAAGGTAAGTAGTTTTGTGTCAACACCTGTGAAATCATAATAGGCACCATGTATTAAGTGCTTACTAAGTGCCAAGCACTGTCCTTCACGTTTACCTACTTATCACACAATCTTATGAGGTGAGTAATATTATCATCATCCCACTTTTTATAGATGGGGAGACAGAGGCACAGAGAGCCTTAGCAACTGGTCTCAGGTCACAAAGCTGGAACTTGAACGCAGGCAGTCTAACTTCAGAGCCCATGCTCTTTCAGCACCCCACACAGGCCTGGCCTGGCCCCTGAGTAAAGGTACGTGACGAATGGCCAAGTGTCCTGGACAACACTCCCCCAAGCACTCCCACACACACTCACTTATTCCCATGAATAAAGGGCAGCAAATCAGGGTTGCCCGGAAGGGCAAAGAGAAGCACACAAGGAGAGGACAGCAGCAGCCCTGATTCCTTGGACCGGACAAGAATACAGGGATCACTGTGGTGAGCCAGGCGTAGGGCCCCTGCATGCCAGGACGCCAACCAAGCACTCAGAGAGGGCTGAGAGGTGCCTCACCACTGCATTGTTGCTGATGGATGCTCACCCCGGTGGGAAAGAAGGCAAAGGCAGCAAAGTCTGTATGTCATCCAGTGGCCCACCAAAGATATGCAGCTTGGATTCAGTTTGTGAACTAGAAAATAAACAGGCTCCTGCTCATAATACAACCTAAAGGTCTCTTGGTTGTGGTCTTAGTCAGCTCGGGCTGCTATAATAGTATACACAGACATAGAGAGGCTTGGACAATAAACATTTACTTCTCACAGACAGGATGTCCAGGATCAAGGTACCAGAAGGACAGCGTCTGGTGAGAAATCACTTCCTGGTTTGTAGATGGCTATTTTCTTGTAGCCTCGCATGGCAGAGAGCTGAAAAAGAGGAAGTAAGCTCTCTAGTATCTTTTCATATAAAGGAACTAATCCCATCAAGATGGCTCCACCCTCATGACTTAATTACCTTCCAAAGGCTTCATCTCCATATACCATCCATATACTCCATATACTTATCTCCATATACCATCACATATGGAATTAGTGGGGGAATTAGTGTTTCAACATACGGATTTTCAGGGGACACAAACATTTGGTCCATAGCAGATGCCATCCTATAAGTCTTCATCGGCACCATTAAAAAGTACACACACACACACACACACACACACACACACACAGAGAAAATGCACAGGCCTGAACCGAGCTCAGAGAGAGCTCGGCCTCACAGATGAGCACATGTACCCAACCCTCATGCAGCCAGAACGTTTAATTAATTGACCCATTGTAGTCACTGTGCCACTATACTGTCTCCCCAATATTCCACTACCTAGAATATAGAAGTAATCAGCTAGAATTGTTGAATTCAGTTACTCAGATTTTCCCAGATTGCTCCATGTAATCAAGGTCCATCTATACCTTCTTCCCGAAACTTCCAGTGTGTCCAAACCTCACACGGTGTCTCTAGATTCTGACTCACAGCAGAGGTGGCTACAATTTGTAGTTATCGCCAGTATTTTCATTACTGAAAGGAAGTAAAGCTTCCAGAGTAAAGATAATACTGTGTCAAGATGAATTTAAAGATTTTCCAAACTATCAGAGAGAAACCTAAAAATACTATATCTCTATTTTTGTTTAACTCAGTCACAACCCCTACATTTAAAAAACAAATTTGTTTGTCTAGTGAAAGACTCTCTTCAAATATTTAAACGGTTGCCTTCATCAGTCTCCCTACTCTCAAACCCCTATCTGAAATCTCTGGACCCAAGGCCATAGACCCTTTTCTCCTAGGAATTATGAAGCTATGGAATTAAGGTTATAAATTCAGTCAAGGCCCAGGACCAAGTTCCAAGTTGAAGTGTTAAGGTCTAATGTTGATATTTTGCTTTTTAAGTCAACCAAGTCATAATTTGAAACAGTTGTTCATCGGCAAATCGATTTTCTTACTTTTTCCTGATCTTCAGATAACAGTCTCAACAATTAAAAGATTAAAATGTGGGTCAGTGAGCTAAGCTATGTTTTAAGGTCTTGATACTCGAGTTAGTTAACCAACAAAATCTTGTATCAAAATGTCAATGCAGGTTGGAACCAAAAGCAACTGGGGGACAAAAAAGATGAACCATTGCCCCAAAATGTCTGTTCCTTCTTTTGGCTCACCCATTTGTGCCGTAAATATATGAGTAAAATAAAGACGTAAGGTACTCTCTCTAACCCCGGAGAAAACTTCCAGCCAATGGGTCAGCATGTTCTTCATCTTCTCAATCGATTTCCAGTAGAAAGCTCTCCCTCTGAGAAAAGGCATCTCTGATTGTGTTGCTTTGATGCCAAGTTCTGCTCAGTTAAGTAACTGAGTCTTGCAATTTTCCAGTTAAGGGTATTAAGGTTTGACCCTTGCTTTGGAGGGCAATTAGGACTTAGTCTTTCCGCTGTCGGCAAATTTCCAAGGAAGGACTACAAAACGACTTTTTCCTAGTTGGGTACTGAACATCACTGAAATGGTGGCAAGGGAGCAACAATGGCTTATATACTGAGAGCTCTGCCAGCAAGTACGATCCAAAATCCTTTATAGATGATAACACTGACACAAGACATATTAAAGGGTAAGAGAGTTCCAAGGTTTAAGTTAGAATGGTGCTTTCTGGTGAGATGCATATGCTATTAAGAAGTAAAAGAGAGGTGAAGAAATGAAGCTAAGTACAAGAGAATCATCAAATACCTTAATTACGAAGAAATGAAGAGAGAGAGGCATTACTGCTGAGGGAGGTTTGAAGTTTGCTTTTTCATATAGGAAATACATACATATTTTAAATTGATGACCCTTGAGCAGGGGTGCCCCGATGATTCTGAGGATTTTTTTTTTTTTTCATACTGAATCAGAATCTCTGGGGTGGGGGGTAGGTGTGTATTGTGGAAAAAGCACCCCAGGTGGTTCTAACACACACATCCCTGGTTAAGAAAATTTGTGCTGCATACATATTTTTCTTCCTTATTTTCTCCTAAACCACAGCTTGATTTTTCCAATGCCATTAAGTTAAAAAGAAAATGTTCAGATTATAAAAAACAATTCACTGAAAATTTGAAACACTTGAAAAAGTGCACATAAAAAGACTAAATTTTTCTCTAAACCCATTAGCCAGAGATATCCCTTTTAGTCCAGGGTATCTAAATCTAGAACCCTAGGACGGATTTCAGAGGGTCCATGGCCTAAACCTCTGAAAATTTATGGAAAATTACTGTGCATTTTTCCCCCTAAGCATATACATGGCTTTTTAAATGTTGGTAGCATATTATATATTTTGTTTTGAAATTGCCTTCTTTTAGTTAACAAGACATATTCTTAATATGCCATAGCCTTAAGAATCCTTTGAGAATATCACTTGTAAAGAAAGGATAAAATTCCAACAGCCATCCCCCACATTGTTGGACAGTGATATTACCCATACTTGCTACTATAAACAATGCTGGAATTAACAGCCACATACATAAATCTCTACATTTTTGTCTATTTATTTCCTTTTCCCCTCAATCTGAGATGTATCTGAGATGACCCAGAATCACTGGGTCAAATGGTATGTCCTTCGAAAGACTCTTGGCATCTCGTCATTTTGGGAAAGATTTTGTCAATCTGCACCTCCACCAGGAGTGAATTAAAGTGTGAGTGACTCTAGTTTTTTACTGGTATGCTTTTAGAACAGACTGTGCATCTTTGATTTCTTTTCAAGTCTTTTATTAGTAAAGTTCTTTTGGAAAATGGCAGCCTGGGGCTTCCCGGGTGGCGCAGTGGTGAAGAATCCGCCTGCCAATGCAGGGGACACGGGTTCAATCCCTGGTCTGGGAGGATCCCCTATGTCACGGAGCAACTAAGTCCCTGCACTACAACTACTGAGCCTGCATGACACAACTACTGAAGCCCAGGCACCTAGAGCCCGTGCTCCGCAACGAGAGAAGCCACCACAGTGAGAAGCCCGCACACCTCAATGAAGAGTAGCCCCTGCTAGTAGCAACTAGAGAAAGCCTGCATGCAGCCCCGAAGACCAAAAATGCAGCCAAAAATAAATAAATAAAATTTTTAAAAAATGTCAGCCTGATAAAGGGCCCAAGTGTCCTTAAGTGAGCTACCTGAAGAAGAACAGAAGAACTCACCTGAGTTATGCTTACAACTTCCTCAGGCCTCCAGCCCAGGCCTCTCTTCCTCCAGGATGACGCCCCCAGCAGTGTTTCAGACATTACATGAAATTTCTAAAAATCTTATATGTTCTGGTATAATGTTATAAGTCATAATTCTAGTTATTACTTTAAAATGTATATCTCAGAAATAACTAAAAAAAAAGGAATCTTGAGATGGGCAGATTATCCTGGATTATCTGTGGGCCCAATGTAATCACAGGGGTTCTTACAAGAGGAGGAGGGGGTCAATGATAGGAGAAGGCTGTGAGCTGGTAGCAGCAGAGATTGGACTGATGTGGCCATGAACCAGGCAATGCTGGCAGCCTCGAAAAGCTGCAAGATTAAAGGAACAGATTTTCCCCCCAGAACCTCCAGAAGGAACCAGCCCTGATGACACCTTGATTTTAGCTCTCTGAGACTTATGGGCTTCTGACCTCCAGAATGATAAGATGATAAATTTGGGTTGTTTTAAGCTAGGTTTGCCATGATTTGTTACAGCAGCAATAGGAAACTCATACACCTTCCATTGATTTCATGATAGTCTCCCAGTACAAATGTCTGCTTAATTTAGCCACAATCCTTTCCAGTTGCTTATCACCCCCCTCCAGCCCTCGGCACAGTGTTTGGTCCACCTTCTGTGTTCCCACGTCATCCCCTGCTTTCCCTGAAGAAGCCCGGCTCACCCTGAGTTGTGACTCTCTACCTGCTGGGCTACCTCCCCCTCTAGACTGCAAACTCAACAAGCACAAGGGTTGAGTGTGCTCTATCTTTGGAGCCCAGCAGCTAGCACAACCTATGAATAAACGTTAGTGAAATGAACAGATCAGAACTTTTTTGTACACAAATGTGTCAGAAAGGTGAAAACGCCTTGAGAAGTTAAAAAAAAAAAAAGAAAAGATTTGAATCGATGGAGAAACATTTTGTATTAGGCTCCTTTTGTATAGACAATGGAAATTATAAAAAATGGTATACTTACCTGAAAGGGAAATTCTGATTTATGACAGGATTTTTAAAAACTGACTTTCATGTGAACATGAAATACTAAACATACAATATTTTAGCTAAATCACTTGGATAGGACTGAAAGCAGAGCGAATGTAATCAATTTATGATATTATTAAAACCTAAGGGGAAATGAAATGTCCGTTTCAGTAACGCTGGGCGTGTCCATGTTTCTTACACTTCAGTATTATTGTAGGACACTTCAGCGGCTGTTTGCAAAATCTGGATGGTCTGCTAAACCTGGCTTTATCCAGGCTGGTGTGGAACACACAGTTGAGACACTTGGGCTTAAGGGATCTCTCTCCCTTGCATGATACGGAGTTTTAAAGGATTTTTTCCCCTCCCCACCACAGTGTTCCCTGTCTAAATTTTTTAAGCCTTTGGACTCTATCCTACAAAAATGCAAAAGCACAAGTGCACGAGGATTTTCACTGCAGCTCTATTTGTAATAGCATTCCATTGGAAGCAACCCAAATGTCAATCAACTGGAAAGTGGTTGAATAAATTATGGGATATACATAATCTGGAGGGCTATGCTTTCCTTAAAAAGAATGAGGTAGTTTTATACATAGTACTTGCTTCAAAATCATAGTTCACTGCTCTGCTCAAAACCCTTCAGGCCTTCCAGTTTCATTTACATAAAATTCAAACTTATTCCCCAGGATAAAATGCCCTTCACGGGGTGGGGGGCGGGGGGCGGTCTGTGCCTGCCTTTCTGATCTTGGAGTTTGCATTCTCCCTCCTCCATTCGGATTCAGCAGGATGGCCTTCTCCATCAGTGTCCCCTCCCTGCTCCCCACTCACGCTCACTGCCACCACAAATCCTTTGCACTTGATGTTTTCTCAGCTGGGAATGTTCTTCCCTTGACCAACGTTTTTCAGCCTTAGTCACACAGTAAAACCATCTGCATTCCAGGCCGCATCCCAAACCAATCAATTCAGAATCTCCAGAGTGGTACCCAGGCATCAATTCAGAATCTCCAGAGTGGTACCCAGGCACCAAAGTGGTTTTGGTTTGGGTTGTTTGTTTTTAAGCTTCCCAGGTGATTCCCTGAACAGCCCAGCTTGAGAACCAGGGTGGCTTCACCTGGTGGCTCCTCTCCAACATTCAGGGTATAGTTCAAATGTCACCTCCTCAGAGAAAGGATGATTACCCTACTTTTCAAACCAAAGATAGATAACTGGTAGAGTTGAAAAAGAAAAACATAAGCAAAAGATGAGTACAAAATGAAATTGAATTTGTAAACATAAAGATGGTAAGTATGAGATGGCATACGCTGAAAAGACAACAGAGCAATATAAAGGCAGATGGAATTTAAATTTCAGTTTGCTCGCTTGCTAACTGTGATCCTGTAGCAGTTACCCACTCTCTCTGAGCCTATATGAAAAGTGGATAATCATACCCACCTTGAAGAGTTGATTTTTTTTTTTTTTTTTT
>NW_020174423.1:6193852-6214407 GCF_003031525.2 Neophocaena asiaeorientalis asiaeorientalis | reverse complement strand
TTTTTTGCGTTACACGGGCCTCTCACTGTTGTGGCCTCTCCCATTGTGGAGCACAGGCTCCGGACGCGCAGGCTCAGCGGTCATGGCTCACCGGCCCAGCCGCTCCGCGGCATGTGGGATCCTCCCGGACGGGGGAACGAACCCGTGTCCCCGGCATCGGCAGGCGGACTCTCAACCACTGCGCCACCAGGGAAGCCCTGAAGAGTTTTTTAAGGAATAACAAGACCACACATGGCACATAATGAACACTAGGTAAATAGTATTAGCTATTGTTAAGTAACAAAATGATTTTTTGAAGCAGTAATGCTTCAGAATTCCAAGAAAATAGAAAATGGCAAGTGTCTGGGGATCAGAGAGGGCTTCTGCAAGTAAGTAGAATTTAATTTTTGCCTTAAAGTAAAGCTAGAATACGGGGAAGAGGAGAGAATGGTGAGGGTTGCGAGTGGCATGCCAGGAGACAGGGAACAGGAGAGACAAAGATCAGAGGTAGACTTTTGCAGAGTGCGTTTGGGGAAGAGGGAGTTAAACACGAGGAAAGAGCTTGCCCAGAATGACAGTACAGCAGTATGTCAGGATGGGCGAACCTTCTGTTTTCTGTCATACAGCATCGTTTCAGCACTGGCATTTCCCTGAATTAAACTGCGTCGGAGAGCAAGTCTCTGATTGGAAGCAGATCCATCAGGCGTAGAGGCAGAGAAGTGGGGGTGGTGGGAGACACTGCCTTCGACAGGAACTGGCGTGGCCTCTTGGAGGCTGACTCTGGGCCATGAATTAGCCAGCCTCAAAGAAGCAAGCTTGTAAGGTTTCCCAGGGACAAACCACAAACCAGTTCCACAGCCCTTGGTGCTCCCATGGGAAACCCCCAACTACCTAGGGTTGAGGGGTGGAGCTCAGCTCTGTCTGTGTGAATCAAGGTCCTGGGTTGCCTTCAGGTTCCTGCAACCAAGGAACATTCAACGAAGGAACTACTAACAAAGGGCAGGCAGGGTTATGGGTGTGGGAGGGAGAATGCTGCAGGAGTCCTGAGAGGGACTGCCAACCTGTAGCCGGGGTGGACTGGGGGAATACATACCCTAGTCTCTCTGCTTGCCTGCCCTCTTCTGCAGGTGAATTCTCATTGGCCAAGCCCAAGCCGGAAGCCAGAGGGCAAGGGTGTCCGCTGATGCAATCCATACAGGTCAGCCCCTGGGTCTCAGAGCGGGATGGAGGTGTGCAGAGAGTGGATCTGGAATGCCCAGCACAGCGAACAATCTGACAGAATGACAAGCCCACAGAAGGGGCTGATCACCAGCCTGCATCCTCAAGGGATCCCCCTTAGTGGGTCCCCTCCTCATCTTCCTCTCTACTTCCCACCTCCACGCCCTACACGTGTAATTGATCAACCAGCCTTGCCAACTGGACCTCCTAGTATCTCTCAAAAATATACTCTGCTCACACTATATACCTAATTCCATAGGGATTAAAGATTTATGGTTTTACTTCTTAGAGCTAAAAGTACTGGATGAAAACCTCGCTGGATATTTATATAACCACGGAGTAAAGGGAGGACTTCTCAAACATGACCTCAAAGGCGAAATCACAGAGGAGAAGACTGATTGTAATACATAAAAATTGGAAACTTCCATTTGACAAAAACCACCATGAACAAAGTTGAAAAGGCGTCAAAAAATAACCAAAACAAAATTCAAACAACGAAATAAGAAAATATCATTTCAGCAAGTTTAAGTAAAAGGAGTACTGTCTAAATATATAAAGGTCTTATACGAATAGATAAGAACTGACCCAAATTGGGGGGAGAGGGAGGAACTAAGAAGAAAACTAAACAAATAAGGAAAATGCTGTGAAAATAAAAATAGACACATAGGCAAAGGACATGAACAAGATTGATTAAGGAGGAAAAACAACCTGATAACAGCATATGGAAAAATGTTTAACTACTCAGTCCAAGAAATGCAAATTTAAACAAGAAACCCTTTCTCCAACCAAACTCACAAAGATTGTTCTTAATGAGAATACTCAGTGCAGGCAGGGGTGCATTGAAAAGAGCCCTGGTGAATTGCCTAGAGGAGTATAAATTATTACAGTCTTGAAAAGCAAATTGGCAGCTCAGTATTGAGAAACTTTAACATGAATCTCCCTTAACCCAACTTGAAAATTCTGGGAATTTTTACTTGCTAGAATCTACTCAAACACTTTCCTGCTCACAGCATCTCAATGTGGCATATACCTTCCAAGTTTCACTTCCCCACCTCCCAGCTGACATCTGCCACTCCATCAATGTGAAACTACCCATTCTTCCCTAGGCATATGGCTGCGCTTCCCTGCCTCTGAGCACTTCCTGTTGATTTCCCTCGGCTTGGCTTGGCTGGCTTTGCTTACTCTTTTGGAATTAGCTAAGTAGTCAGAGGGTCTTCTCTGATCACCTGCCAAGTTGAGTTGGTTTTCCCTTCTCCGTGTTTCCATAACACCCAGTGTATATAGGCTTACAGATAATTTACACATTTGTTTACATATATTTACATGTTTATATACCTATTTACGTATCACTCTCCACCATCTTGGTTTCTCTCTCTGTACCCGCTGTACTGGTGGTTTTCAACTGAAGGCAGTTCTGTCCCGCAGGGGGACATTTAGCCAAAAATGTCTGGAGACATTTTTGACAGTCATAACTGGGGGAAAACCAGGATGCTGCTAAACACCCTACAATGTACAGGAAAGCCGCCAAAACAAAGAACTACCCAGCCCAAATGTCAATAGCGCCAATGTTCAGAAACCCTATCCTTCACCTAGCTTCTGCCTAGCATGAAACATAAAAAGCACACACCAAAAAAAATACATATAATGAACAAGCCCAGTTTCTTATTCCGTACAATGGGTGTAATTATATCTATTCCAGAAGGTTGCAGGGAGGATCAAAAGGGACCACATATGGGGCTTCCCTGGTGCCGCAGTTGTTGAGAGTCCGCCTGCCGATGCAGGGGACACAGGTTCGTGCCCCGGTCCGGGAAGATCCCACATGCCGCGGAGCGGCTGGGCCCGTGAGCCATGACCGCTGAGCCTGTGCGTCCGGAGCCTGTGCTCCGCAATGGGAGAGGCCACGACAGTGAGAGGCCCGCGTATTTCAAAAAAAAAAAAAAAAGGGACCACATATGAACAGTGCCTGTTACAAAGTTGATACTCCATCAATATTAGTTCATCCTAACAATAATTGCATAAATTAAAAATACAGACCCGGGATGTTTTGGTCCTGAAATAACGACTCATTTCATAAACCACTTCATTTTATAGCTGAGGAGCCCAAGCCTTTAAAGGATGACTTGCCTAAAGTGTTGGCATCAGATCTGAGTTTCTAGTTTAGTGGCAAACCATACTTTAAATGCATGCATAAGAAAGGAATTAAAAGCTGACTCTTGTAAAACAATTATCTTTGTTTTGGTTTGACTTATAAATACAATTTCATATATATGTATAACATTTTCTTTAAAATAGTTAGAATACTAATAGAACGATGATTCAATTGAATAATGTTACCAGAAGTTTCACAGGGATTTATTTTGAAATTACATTTTTGGCATTTTATGCAAAAATAGGCAAATGTATTAAAATACAAAGTTAAACAAATAATACATTCTTTCAACCGTAGGAGAGATATAGTCAGAACCCAGAATAACATTTAAAATAGTTTGCCATAATACATAAGCCACTCAAATATTAACAAGCTTTCTGGAATCTATGCTAAAAATTAACCACCTTGTAATGATCCAGTCCTTCTTCCCTGCTCAATTGTTAATACATACAATGAAATTTCTTAGCAAAATATAATCCAGAGGCACCATCCGACCTGAGATCTCAGATTCTAACATGTTATGGCTTTTAATATGAATACCAGTATAACCAGAATTTAAACAAATTATGGCAAATAAGTTAAAACATATATATTTTAACATCTATAGGCTTTATTAGGTGTTCCTTACACAGTCATCTGGTATGTTTAAAGAGTGAGCAATCATATAAAAGGAAATACGGTCAAAACCGATTGAAGTAATAAAATCCTGAAACTAAATAACATCTCATAATTCATTGCACAGCATATATTAGATTTCATTACATCAGTATATAGCTTAGTAGTAAATCCTCCTGATGGCCATAAACCTCTAAGGTGTTGTCAACTTGAAAAATGAAAGGGAAGGAGTTGGTGGGGGCAGAGAATGGACAAATCTACAGGAGTGCTGGTGCAGTGCACCTCTGAGTAGGAAAGTTGTAGTGTATCACCACCTAGTGGCTGAATTTAGTACCTCACTCTAATAAAGGGACCTTTTTCCTGTTGTGTCGTCTCATTCACCCTTTAACTGTATTCATCTCTGCGACTGTGGTTCCTAATATTCACGTCGCTCAAATGGGTAAACCCATTTGCATTTCACCCACCAGGCTGTCAAGGATTTGGTTAAGGTTTTATGCTTACCTAACCTTTGAATTCTATTTTGGTTATTTTCAAAGTCACGCAGTGGGGATGCCTATATTAACAAGATACCATCGTTTGTGAATAGAGAATTATTACGGCTATAGGAATTTGGGGCTTTGGCCCAGTTTTTATTCTTATTACTGAACCTTTTAGTAAGTCAGAATAGTGCTTACTGTGTGCCAAGAACTGTTCTAAGAGCTTGACATACAATGAAGTCAGTTAATTTTCACAACAACCCTTAAAGTAGGTTATCATTAGCCCCATTTTAGGGCTGAGGAAACTGAGCCACAGAGTTTAAACCATATTCCTAAAATTACCCGGTAAGTGAATGGATTCAGATCTGGGCCGTCTAACCCAGAATTGGCTCTGACCAATTCTACTATTCTGTCTACAGGATGATGAGCCACCAGCAATGTATGGGATTCAAATTTATTTGAAAAGATCTGAGAAAAGAAAGAAATTGGAGCACTGAAACACTGGGAGGTCCTTGGTTGTCTGAGAATTTCTCTTAGTTACCTAGTTAGGTCTAATAGGGAAGCATCACGACAGAAGTAAATCAACAGACCCTTAAGCAAACAGTCCCTTAACATGAGCATCTACCTACACCTTCCCGTTGCTCTGTGATTTGCAATACTGCTCCAAAAGTGTAATTCAGATTACAAAGTAAAATCACAAATCTTACAAAAATACTGAACATGTTAAAGAACTGCTCTTATCATGATCAAAACCATTATCAAATGAGGATCTAGGCAACTTGGACAGACCCCAAAAAAACTGACAAGAATGACTTCGGGATAGATGTTTCGAGTATCAAAGAGAAGATAGGTCTTAGGGAATTTAATGAGGCTTCCTAATATTTTAGCAAACTTTTAAAGACACGATGTACTCGTTGCAAAAGTCAAACGTGTTGGTCAAAATCTTATCACACTCCGTGGAAAAAATGCCAAATGCCAAATGTACACACCCGCCTTTGATTCTGTTTTAGGCATTTTAACTACAGGCATGCCTCCTTTTATTGGGCTTCACAGATACCGTGTTTTTTACAAATTGAAGGTTTGCGGCAGCCCTGTATCCAGCAAGTCGATTGGCGCCATTTTCCCAACTGCATTTGGAACTTCATGTCTCTGTCACATTTTGGCAGTTCTCGAAATACGTCAAACTTTATTATTATTATTGTGTCTGTTATGGCGATCAGTGATTTCTGATGTTATTACAGCTTGCTGAATGTATACACTGGTTTTTTTAGACACAATGCTACTGTACACTTAATTGCAGTTATAAACGTAACTTTTATATGCAGTGGGAAACCAAAAACTTCAAGTGACTCACTTTATTTTGGTATTTCCTTCATTGTGGTGGTCTAGAACTGAACCTGCAGTATCTCTCTATAACACAAAACTTGTTTTTCACATTCTGTTGCTTTGTTCTTCAAGGTAAGACCCCAATCAGACGTCCGCACCACACAGAGCAGTGGCTTGTGGGACACTGTGTAGACTGCAGGTTCCACACAGCTCCTTCCCCACTCGCTGTGGTTCCATGTCCTTGCTTCCACCAAAAAAACCTTTTCAGAATTTAGGGGTGGGAATGATGGCATTATTGAATGGTTCTAATTTATATTAAAAAATTAGACTATAGCCTTAAAACTTTTAAATATTATTACTATCCAATGCTTATTATAGACTTTAATAATCATTTCCAAAGTGGAAAGTCACTGGGATCTGGGAAGAAAGTATGATCTGTCTTTATATTTTTGACTATTTTTCTAATGTCTGTTTTTTATTTTCTAATACACATATTAGCACAGGAGCACATATATATAACTTATACAGATTCATATTGGGGTTGTATACATAATTTTTTTTTTAAAGATAGGATGCAAAAGCAATTATATTTGGACAACAGTGGTTGAAAAAAGGCTATTTCCCAATCCTAGCAAACTAAGGGATGAATCCTCTCTCCTTTCGTTCAGTAACTTTTGAAGTCTGAGAGCCAATCTGCTTGTGCTGTTTGCTTCAGGTAAAATAAACTCACTGGTGCTTGTTTCTTGCTCTATTCCATCCTTGCAAGGGAGGCCCTGTTGGGGCTTCTAAGTATCTTGCTAACAATCCAGATGTGACCATTCTACTTAAACTGATTCAAGTGGCTTCTCTGGGCTCCAGGAGGCAGTTAACCACTAACTGAAAAAATATCTTACAAGTTTGGAAAAAACTGTAACAGATAAGTAAATACAGTAGTTACTCAGAATAAGGTTTAGAATTCCAAAACTCCAACAATTATAATAGAGATTTATTTAAAGTAATACATTTACAGCCCAGATAGTTCTACATTGGACATTTCAGGTTTAACCAACTTCATAAAAATACTTCAGGATAGCTGCATCCAGATTTAGACTACATGATTATTTCTTTGCCCATTCTTCTCTCTCTTTTCTTTCCCGAATAACCTCTTTCAGATATGGTTCAAGGTAGAATTTATCCTAAAGAATGAATAAAAGAAAAATATTATATGCTACCATTACATACTGATATACCCCCAATACTCAATAGGTCTTAAACAACAAAAGAAATCTATCAAAATTAATTTCCAACTTAAGAAAATGTATTCTCAAGCAGACTAAAAACTGCCTGCTTTTCTAAACTGTAAAAACCCATAAAGAGACTGTAATAAGCTACTCTGATAGGTTATTAGAGAGAAGACTGTCAGAAAAGAAAAAGGAATGAGTCTATAAGCTTTGGCCTAGTTTCAATGCAGTTCAGGGGGTGAGGGTTTGCTTCACAGCGTCCTTCCCAGGAGCCAGAAGGCCACTCAATGGGCCGATCACATGAACACCACCATTTTTTCATCCGAGCAGAAAGCAGAGTGTAGAGGGAGAACAATGGCCTGGGAGGCAGAAGACCTGGATTCTAGTCCTGGATCTCTATATCAGCGGCCTGCTTAATGATTCTGGAAGTCACTTCATCTCTAAGTCGCAATGTGTTTACCTCTAAAATGGAACTAACACTTGCTCTACTAACCTCACCAGACTGTCATAAGGATTTTGATTTGACACAACTTTAAGAACTCTAAAGCACTATACAAACGTATGTGTTCTCTGTTTCTAATACTCAATCCTTCATGGCCAACATTATCAGATACAAAAGAGCTGTTCTACCTCCTCATATTTTGTCCACTGCTCTTTAGGCAAGATCTGCTGGCTCATGGTCAGGTCCAGTGCTCTCTTAATGCGAAACACCCTGTCATTATAAACGTTCTCAGGAAGCCTTCTTATGGCTTCTTTTACATCGTCATTCTCATATATTGTATCATCTCGCATTAAGCCTATGATAAAAAACAAGAGAGTAAGATTGAATATGCATCTCAAAAATAAGGAATTTCTAAAAAATGAGTAAAATTATGACTTGTAACCTAAGTCATTAACTTAACTTGGGTGGTAATATGAAGAGTTAGGTATCATGGAAACTCAATTCATGTCACACACAATAATGGGTTATTTAATGGATTATTTCTTAAATGGTACTGTGGAAACAATATGAGTCTTTTAAAATCTACTGCCACAAAATTCACATTTTATCTATAGCAATTTTAAAATCATTTAAAATGTCTAGTTTGTTTTTAAACACATATCAATAGACTATATCTCTACTTTCTTATACTTTAATTCTGAGATCAAGGTATTAAAGAAGCTTAAAATGATAGTGTACTAAGGAAGCAGTAACATTTAATGATGCTTCCCTCACGCTTCAATTACAAAAGATGAAGTTCATGGCAAAGTAAAAAGTTCTAAAAAATAGTTCAGGCATCAAATAACTGTAAAGATGTCAGACAATTTTAACATTTGAAAAACCTCTACTTTCAAAGTTCATACAACTTAAATTTTAAAATGATAAGCGGAGGAGTTGAGAGAGGGAACATATAATAAGGAAAATGTTCTGCTACCATATTTCAAGAACATAAATCATTTCCAGCTCATACATTTGAGACAATTCCATCCCTCTCTTCTCATAATAATAAAAAGGAAATGGATTTAACAATAAAATGTGACCTAATTTTAAGATTTCTGGTGCACACAGGTGCAATTAGTTAACGTATTTTGGGGATCCATAACTCTTGCAAAAGCACTACTCTCAGAAAAAGAAAAAAAAAAAACAGAAGCACAAATACTCACCCAGTTTATTGAACCCGGCAGCATTGTAATACCATTTTCGAAGACCCTCCAGCCATCTGCTTGATGCTGCAACTGATATTGTCACACTGTTAACTGCTAACAGTTCACTTATATAGTACCTAAGCAACCAGGTAAAAAATGCCAACACAGGAAGGAAGTTCTTTTCAAAGCATATACCCTATGTATTGCAGATAAAAATAGCTTATTCCATCTATGAGCAAAAGTATTGCAGGCCAAAAAATTGGGCAGTTAAGTCATGGGGGAAAAAGGATAAACTCAAACACTTAACGTACTGAAGATCTGTAGGTACAATAAGTCCCTCGATATCCTCAGGGGATTGATTCCAGGACCCCCCTCAGATATCAAAATCCGAGAGGCTCAAGTCCCCTATATAAAATGGTGTAGTGTTTGCATATAACCTAAGCACATCTTCCTGTATACTTTAAATAATCTCTGGATTACTTATAATACAATGTAAATGCTATGTGAATAGTTGTAAATCCGAAATAAATGCTATGTAAATAGTTGCCTGAGAGCAACAAATTCAAGTTTTGCTTTTTTAAACTTTGTGGAACTTTTCCCCCAAATATCTTCCATCAGGAGGTTGGCTGGATCCTTGAATGTGGAACCTGTGGATACGGAGGGCCACTCCAGCTTCTCAAAGTCAAGCATCCCATTCCTTTTTGTCCCCCTGCTACCATCAGAATTGAGGGGTGGGGGATGAAAAAGAAACTGGGAACTTCTCCATCATTTGTAGTTTCAGAAATAGGTTACAGGAAATAACTGTAAACTTTTCAAGGGAGTTGGAGTTGTATGAAAAGATGAGACTTCAGCATACATTGGCAAATCTAAATGACCCCCATCCTCCAAAATTTTTATTCTACATTATCTTTATTTCACTTGGCTACTCTCTTTAAAAATATATGTATTTCTAGGAGGGTTTTGATACCATTAGTCAGTCATTTAATATTAATATGGACTAGTAAAAGAAGTACATTCTCCTACTCCCAAGCCACTAACTTTCCACCGAGGGAATGCATATTTGAAAATGGATGAGGAAAAACAGGTAATGTTAAAACTCTCTGGGGAACAGGACTGAGCAGGATGGGTTACCCAGTAGGACCTAAGGGCAACATGATAGGGCCTGATGTTTACAGGAGACACGTGGTACAGAAGGGGAGGTATGGCAAGTTTAAAGTTTCTTTTAAAGTTTTGTCTTAGGGTTAGCCCCTTACCAAAGAAGGAAAACAAACTCTCCTTTTACTTCAACCCCTCCTTAGTACATCACAGCTTTGGTAAATCTCCTTGGAAATGAAGCACCATGTATATCGTTATTTCTGGAAAGACAACTACCAAAGAGTCAACAATATACAAACATACTTATAGGACATAAATTATTTGTAAACATATTTACCAGTGATGGTAATAATGATTACTATTCATTGAACACTCACTGTGTGCTAGGCACTATTCTATCTGCTTTACCACCATTAGCTAGAGTTATTTACAACACGCCTATCCTTGCAGAAGAGGAATAAGGCTTACATAAATTATCCCATCCAAGATCAAAGGCAGCTAGTAATAGGGCTGAGGCCAGGTCTATCTAGTTTCCAAACACAGGGCAGAAGCAGAACGCCTACAGTATTTGTCAAGTTAATGAAATAATGAATTCTTAAATTTCTCCCCCACTCCCCAAAAGCTCAATGTCATTTAGGTTAACGAATTTTTCTGGCAATCTGATGTTTCCTAATAGCTTCACAATTGCTGGGGGCAGGGAAGGAACCAACGTTTTTTTTAAAGCTATTCCAATTTATACCGCCAGAGGGCAGGGATTGGCAAAAAAAAAAAAAACCAAAAACAACCCACACACAGGGAAAACTGTACTTTTTTCACGTTCTATTTTAAGTATTCCGGTAATTTCTGCATCCTATTCCATAATAAATACATTTGTCCCCGTGCCTGGAATAAATACAAATTTCTCCAAATCCACATATCAAGTTGACGTTCCAGATAAGCCAAGGTTAAACTGAAGTTTCGCTGTAACCCTTGCTCAGCTGCCTCTAATTCCCAGTTTGAGAAGCGCGAGAGGTGGAACGAGATTGAGATTTCCAATCCTATTTCCTCCGGTCACTTCGCCTCGGTTATCTCACCAGCCGAAAAGGGAAACTAGCACCATCTTCCTCGCACTGGCAGGAGAGTTTATCGAGCTAAGAACGCACATGACAGCGCTTGGCTCACAGTAAGCACTCAGTTCACTTGGGTTGAAAGTCAGCCACTAATTATCTCCCCTGAACTCTTCTAAGGCCGACGGGAAGGGCTGCTGAGCTCTAGCAGGCCGGAACGCCAGTGCTGTGGGAGACAGCGCGGGCACCTTCACCAACAGCGGGTCCCATCCCCAAACGAGCCGGGCCTGGAGACAGCAGGGGGGTGAGGCCAAGGCCTCCTTCAGGCGGCCTGGAGCCACCGCCTTCCCTTTTGCCGCAAACCTGGCCATTTAGAAAGAGCAGAGGAAGAAGAGCAAATTGCTGCGAGAATAAAAGTTTGAGCACGGCGATGCCCGCCAAGCAGAACACCGCTCACTTACCGGCTGGCCTACTCGCCATTTTAACCCGAGACAGAAGCGTTGCTTGCTGGGTAAGTCCTAGAGGTCGCGCAAGGCCCAGTGCGCAGGCGTGTTACGTCAACGTCGCGAGGAGGGGCGGGGGTGGGAGAGCGAGAGGGTGCACGCGCAGGCGCAGTTCTGGCGGCCGGCGTTGGCACCTGCCCCGCGCCCGTCTTCGCAAGAATTACAGCAATCCCATAGGCTTGGACCCGCCCCCGGTTCCAAGAGGCATTCCATGTGACCAGATGGAAAAAGCACTAGGCAAGGAATTAGGACACCCGGTCTTCAGCCTGGTTCTGTTGCTGACGAGCTCGAAGAGCTTGGGCAGCATAAATTGAGCCCTTTGTGACAAGCAACACGCTAAGCGTTTTATGGACATATTTTCATTTAATTCCAAACCTATATGATAAATACTATGATTGTACCCATTGTAGAGAAGAGGAAACTGAGGCTCAGAAAGGTTGCATAAATTGTCCAAGAGCACACAAGCTAGGAAGAATCCGGATTCATCTTCCAGAATCTGAGAATCCAGATAAAACTTCGGCACTCCTTAATTCTACGGCTATATGCTACACCACTAATCCAGGAGACACTAACCCTCTCTCACCTTGTTTCTCCAGGTGAAGTTCTACCTCAAGCCATTATAGTGGAAGGTCAGTTGAAAAAAAATTTTAATATTAAATCTGAGATGTATAGCAGAATTCAAATGCAATTTTAAGATCAAAGTACATTTTTAAGGTCTCAGTCCCAACATGTTAAGTCTAAGCTATAAAAACCTAGGGACAGCAATATCACAAACTGTTGAGGGAGGAGAATTTTACTAAAGGATGCAGAACAAAATTATTGGTTAGTGGGTGAGGCAGGGAGAGGGGACAAGTCAGACTCCCTCTTTACACCTTGCATCAAAATAAACTCCAGGTGTATTAAAGAGATTTAAAAGTTGGAAAAAAAAAACACTCTAGGGACAGAAAACAATCCAAGTTAGGATGACTGATGCTTATGCAGTTACTGATGAACTTCTGCAACCACTACTGTCTGGGTCAGCTCAGTCTATGGTAACAAAATACTGTAGACTGAGTAGCTTAAAAAACAAATTTATTTTCTCACAGTTCTGGAGGTTAGAAGCATAAGATCAAGATGCCAGCATGGTCAGTTTTAGTTGAGAACTCTTTCCCTGTGGCTTGTAGAGGGCTGCCTTCTTACTGTGTCCTCCCATGGTAGAGAGCCAGCAAGCTCTTTTGTGTCCCTTACAAGGACACTAATACCATCATGAAAGCCCCACCTTTATGACTTTATCTAAACCTGTATTATCTCTCAAAGGCCCCATCCAAATGCCATTACATTGAGGGTTAGAGCTTCATTACATGAATTTGAGGGTTGGGGGGGGTCACAATTCAGTCCAGAGCAACTACCCACCAATATCTACTTCTGTTTTCTTCCATCCTAAGCTGAGACCTGGGACAGTATAGAATGGCTAATTGTAAATCTAATTGTAAATCCAAAAGGTTTAATGGTCTTAGTCACATTCCAATTCTAAAATTCTGTTGCCTTCTGCCTTTTTCTTTTTCTCTCTGCCACCACAAATTCTCAATATTACTCAGCGTTATATGCAGTACTAAAAAGTGATGAATGGCTGCTCCCAGACTACACTAGCCAAAGTGAAGTTGGAAGATATGAAGAAATGCAGTACATTTGTAAGTTGGCACATCACCTTACAAGAAGTACTCAGTAGGGACTTCCCTGGTGGCGCAGTGGTGAAGAATCCGCCTGCCAGTGCAGGGGACATGGGTTCGAGCCCTGGTCTGGGGACATCCCACATGCCACAGAGCAGCTAAGCCCGTGCACAACTACTGAGCCTGCACTCTAAAGCCTGTGAGCCACAACTTCTGAGCTCGAGTGCCACAACTACTGAAGCTCACGTGCCTAGAGCCCGTGCTCTACAACAAGCCACCACAATGAGAAGCCTGTGCAGTGCAACAAAGAGTAGCCCCCGCTCGCCACAACTAGAGAAAGCCTGCACGCAGCAATGAAGACCCAACGCAGCCAACATAAATAAATTTTAAAGAAATTATTAAATTAAATAAAAAAGAAGTACTCAGTAAACTCTTCTCCCTCCCTCCTTACCCTTCAAGTTTCAGTTTTCTGGTTACAGGGTGAAGGTGGCAAGAAAAGGAAGACCTTGTCAAGGGATTATACCCAGGACTGTCACAAAATCCAGCTCCTACAGGCATTAAGCCTAGAGAGCCTGGATGTTTGCTGGTAGCCATTAGTGTTGATTCAAAAATTATTTTTGGTTTTCCTTCTGGCATATGGCAGGATTGCACTTCTCTGCCCCCTTAAAGCTAGGCATGGCCATGTGATGCTTTGGCCAAGAAAAATGTGAGACTTTTTTTTTTTTTTTTTTTTTTTTTGCGGTACGCGGGCCTCTCACTGCTGTGGCCTCTCCCGTTGTGGAGCACAGGCTCCGGACGCGCAGGCTCAGCGGCCATGGCTCACGGGCCCAGCCGCTCCACGGCATGTGGGATCTTCCCGGACCGGGGCACGAACCTGCGTCCCCTGCATCAGCAGGCAGACTCTCAACCACTGCGCCACCAGGGAAGCCCCTGTGAGATGTTTTTAAGAGCAGTTTTTCACATTCCTTTCCCCTTCCATAGACTGGCTACATTTCAGACATGGTGGAAGCTCCATCAACCTCTGCCACTCAGATGACGTGGAGCAGAAATTTTTTGGCCCCAAGTTGGACATGTATGAAATAAAAACTTCTGGGGTTTTAGGGCTGTTCATTACAGCAGCACAGCTAGCCTGTTCTGAGTGGGTTGTTAATAAAGGCAAAATGAGGTTCTGAGCCATAGGAAGACTAGGCAGGATGGTTCCATGCTTTGCCTCCTGATTGAACCTTCTTCCTTGTTCCCTGTGTATTGATCTCATCCATTAGAGAACTCCATGAAGGCACACATCCATGCCACACTCAACACTGTATTCTAGGAACTCAAATGTCTGTTGGGCGAATGAACAAAATACGCCAACAGGAAGGCCCTGACCAATTATGAATTTAGTTTCTCACAAGGTTTCAGGATATCTAGGCACACAAAACCCCAATGCACACAAACTTCCCCCAAAGTTAGTGGTTTAAAACTTTGTTTCTCCAAGTTGTGAATTCGGCCGGGTAGCTCTGCTCCGTGTGGTATCTTCTGAGGCTGGAATATCCAAGACGGCCTCTTCACTCCCTTACCTGGTGCCCAGGTGGCAGAGCCGGAATAGCTGAGGTTTGGTCAGGAGTCTTGTTCCACCTCATTTCTCCAAGAGTCACCAGACCTCTTTCCATTCTGGCTCAGGGTTCCAAGAGGACAAGCACAGATGCACAAGTGTCCCATGAAGCAGAGCGCACCGGCTGAGTCAGCATGGGAGGGGGCTACAGTGAGAGCGCAGATACCAGGTGTGGCTCCTTGGAGGCCACCAGTGTTAACAGTCTACTCAATCTCGTGATCCTAAGGCAGATAAGTGAAGCCAGGATGCCTCACCTTACAAATAAAGAATCAGACGCACGGGTTAAATCATTTGCCCAGGATTACATGTCTAAATGGTAAATGGAAAATACAAAAAAGCGTTCATGCTTCAAATCTTCACACACTGGCAAAAAGTCAAAGGCTTGTTATGGCCTTTTACTATGTCTCACTGCTCACCTTCAAACAACTTTCCTCCCTATCCCTTTTCCTTTCCTGATTCTCAGTAGCCAGCTGTGGGCAACTTTGACTATCTTTGCTCAGAAACATAACAGTGTAGATAATCCCAAATCGAATGTGTTCTGTAGCATAATCTAAGTGAGTAGTAGATATTAGATGGATAATATAGCCTGCCCCAGAAACTCCTAACACTTCAAAGAAAATAGAGCTGTCTTGTGATGAAACCCCTTTAAAAGACTTTGAAAATAAAAAGGAAAATCTTCTATTGTTCTCATCTTCACCAGAAGGACAACACACCAGCCTAGTAAACTGACTCTCTTTCGCTAAGCTTGCTATATTTTAATTCTCTCCTTCCCAAGAAGGAATTGATTGAGTCAAAGATGAATTAACTTACCAGGAACTTGTAAGAAACACCTACCAGAAGTGTTCCCAAATTTATAATATTAAGAAATTGTTTCCGACATCAGTTGAGGTTTGAGGTATTTAAAATATATTTATTCATATGTACATTCACTTTACATTATTACATTTTAACATCTATCAAAAACTAAAGAGTTTTTAAGAATTTTTCAAAGTCCTGTACTGAGGCCTTGGCCATCTCTTCACAAAATATTTCATCAGGCACAGATACCAGTTTGTCCAAAGAGATGTAGTTAGGTTTTCCTGGATCATACTGTGCTCTTCCTAAATAGGCAAGAAACAAATGTCTTTCTTTGACTTTAAACAACCTTGAATTAAATACCTAGAAAAGAAAAAGAAAGTTTTTAAAAAACACCGTGCACTGAAAGATGAACTATAAAAATGTTTATCTGACTAAGAATTTTAATAAGCTAACAAATATAAAGAATTGAGGGGGCGGAGTCAAGATGGCGCACTGGGAGGATGTGGAATTCGCATCTCCTCACAACGAGGTCACCTAGCAGGCACCGGTGGGGGACCACGGACACCTAAGGGGACGGGAGGAAAACCCAGCGACCGGGTAGGACGTGGGGCGTGGGGGGAGTGAAGGGGGAGGAGAAGTGGAGGCAGGACGGGACTGGTACCCCTGAGGGGCACCTGGGGGAGGGGAAGGGATCCCACGACGGAAGGGGGAAATTGGGGAACCACTGGGAGGGCAGAGGATCAAAACGGAGAATGGCCAGGTTTCCCCTGCCCACTTGGGCCCCCAGAAACCTGCTGAGATCCCGGGCCTGATCCTCTGCCCACCAAGGAGGTCCAGCCGCGCGGGTCCTGAGGGAGTGGGAGGGAGGGAAGGGGGAGCAAAAGTAAAGGCTGGACCTCTGGGACCGGCAATCCCTGAGGGGTGGCTGGGGGAGGGGAGGAGTTCCTATACCCAGCGGGACCCACCCACGGTTAGGGGTCCAGCGGTGACGGGGGAGACCCTGGGGTAGATGATGGGGGAGGTGCGTGAAGGAACGTAAGGGAAGAGGCCAGTGCCTTCCTTGTCCACTTAGGCACCGGGAAGCCTTGTTGGGCTCCCAGGACTAATCCTCTGCCCTCAGAGCCTCCCTCTTAGAGCGCAAAGTCCAAGCCCCGCCCCTACACCCCACACAGGGCCCCACCTCTACACTGGGAGACCCCCTCCAATGAGTTGGGCCTAAACCGAACCCACACACCCTCACCCAGGGCCCTTCCTCCTAACTCCAGAAGCCCACACTCCACAGCCCTCCTTCCCACGTGCTGCCTCCCCCTTCTGCACAGGTCCTAAGCAGAGGCCCTGTCCCACACTCAAATGTCACACCCCCACCCGCCTGGGTCCTGCCCCCCAAACCCCACCCATGCCTAAGTTCCACCCCCCACCTAAACTCCACCCCCATAACCAAGGTTTTCTTTTTTTTTTTTTCCTTTTTTCTTTTATTTTTTCCTCTTTTAGACTGAGGTTCTATTTTAACTTGCTGATTCATTGTTGTTGATTCTTTTATATTTTTATTTTCCTAATAAATCTTTTATTTTTCTAATTTCATTTTATTCTTTATGGTTTGTTAGTGATCTCTCCTTTTGGCTTGCTGCCCTCCCCCACACCTTTTTTTTCTTTTTCCTGCTGTGGTTTTATTTTACCTTGTTGCAGTAGTTTCAATTATAGTTTTATTTTTCCTAATATATTTTTTATCTTTCTAATTTTATTTTGTTTTTTATTCTTTGATATTGTACTGCTCCTTTTTTTCTTTCATTCTTCCTTTTTTTTTCCTGCACCACGAAGCTTGCGGGATCTTGGTTTCCAGGTCGGAGCTCCTGTGGTGGGAGCTCCAAGTCCAAACCACTGGACTACCAGAGAACCTCAGACCCCAGAGAATATCCATCAGAGTGAGGCGTCCCAGAGGTCCTCATCTCAGTACCAAGACCCAGCTCTATCCAACTGCCTGCAAACGACAGTGCTGGATGTCTCAGGCCAAACAACCAGTAAGAAAGGAATACAGCACCACCCATCAAAAAAATAAAAGAACAAAAAAATATGTTACAGACGAAGGAGCAAGGTAAAAACCTACAAGACCAAATAGATGAAGAAGAAATAGGCAACCTACCTAAAGAAGAATTCAGAGTAATGATAGTAAAGATGATCCCAAACCTTGGAAACAGAAAGGAGAAAACACAAGAAACATTTAACAAGGATCTAGAAGAACTAAAGATCAAACAAACAGTGATGAACAACACAATTACTGAAATTAAAAATACTCTAGAAGGAGTCAATAACAGAATAACTGAGGCAGAAGAACGGATAAATGAGCAGAAAGATAAAATGGTGGAAATAACTGCCAGGGAGCAGAATAAAGAAAAAAGAATGAAAAGAATTGAGGACAGTCTCAGAGACCTCTGGGACAACATTAAATGCACCAACATTGGAATTATACAGGTCCCAGAAGAAGAAGAGAAAAAGAAACGGTCTGAGAAAATATTTGAACACATTATAGTCAAAAACTTCTCTAACGTGGGAAAGGAAATAGTCAAGTCCAGGAAGCCCAGAGAGTACCATACCAGATAAACCCAAAGAGAAACATGCTGAGACACATAATAATCAAACTATCAAAAATTAAATAAAAGAAAAAGTATTAAAAGCAGCAAGGGAAAAACAACAAATTTCATACAAGGGAATCACCATAAAGTTAACAGCTGATTTTTCAGCAGAAACTCTGCAGGCCAGAAGGGAGTGACAGGACATATTTAAAGTGATGAAAGGGAAAAACCTACAACCAAGATTACTCTAACCAGCAAGGATCTCATGCATATTTGACAGAGAAATTAAACCCTTTACAGATAATCAAAAGTTAAGAGAATTCAGCACCACCAAACCAATTTTACAACAAATGCTAAAGGAACTTCTCTAGGCAGGAAACACAAGAGGAGGAAAAGACCTACAAAAACAAACCCAAGACAATTAAGAAAATGGTAATAGGAACATACATACTGATAACTACCTTAAATGTAAATGGATTAAATGCTCCAACCAAAAGACAGACTGGCTAAATGGATACAAAAACAAGACGCATACATCTGCTGTCTAGAAGAGACCCACGTCAGACCTAGGGACACATACAGACTGAAAGTGGGGGGATGGAAAAAGATATTCCATGCAAATGGAAATCAAAAGAAAGCTGGAGGAGCAATTCTCATATCACACAAAATAGACTTTAAAATAAACACTATTACAAGAGACAAAGAAGGACACTACATAACGATCAAGGGATCAATCCAAGAAGAAGATATAACAATTGTAAATATTTATGCACCCAACACAGGAGCACCTCAGTACATAAGGCAAATGCTAACAGCCATAAAAGGGGAAATCGACAGTAACACAAAAATAGTAGGGGACTTTTAACACGCCACTTTCACCAATGGACAGATCATCCAAAATGAAAATAAATAAGGAAACACAAGTTTTAATGACACATTAAACGAGATTGACTTAATTGATATTTATAGGACATTCCATCCAAAAATGACAGAATACACTTTCTTCTCAAGTGCTCATGGAACATTCTCCAGGATAGATCATATCTTGGGTCACAAATCAAGCCTTGGTAAATTTAAGAAAATTGAAATTGTATCAAGTATCTTTTCCTACCACAACGCTATGAGACTAGCTATCGATTACAGGAAAAAAAATCTGTAAAAAATACAAACACATGGAGGCTAAACAATACACTACTAAATAACCAAGAGATCACTGAAGAAATCAAAGAGGAAATTGAAGGAGAAAAACCATATGACCATCTCAATAGATGCAGAAAAAGCTTTTGACAAAATTCAACACCCATTTAGGATAAAAACCCTCCAGAAAGTAGGCATAGAGGGAAGTTACCTCAATATAATAGAGGCCATATATGAGAAACCCACAGCCAACATCATTCTCAATGGTGAAAACTGAAAACATTTCCTCTAAGATCAGGAACAAGACAAGGTTGTCCACTCTCATCACTATTATTCAACATAGTTTTGGAAGTTTTAGCTGCAGCAATCAGAGAAGAAAAACAAATAAATGTAATCCAAATTGGAAAAGAAGAAGTAAAGCTGTCACTGTTTGCAGATGATGTGACACTATACATAGAGAATCCTAAAGATGCTATGAGAAAACTGTTAGAGCTAATCAATGAATTTGGTAGAGCAGCAGTATACAAAATTAATGCACAGAAATCTCTTGCACTCCTATACACTAATGATGAAAAATCTGAAAGAGAAATTAAGGAAACACTCCCATTTACCATTGCAACAAAAAGAATAAAATACCTAGGAAGAAACCTACCTAAGGAGACAAAAGACCTGTTTGCAGAAAACTGTAAGACACTGATGAAAGAAATTAAAAACGATACAAACGGATGGAGAGAATCAACATCTTGTTCTTGGACTGGAAGAATCAACATTGTGAAGATGACTATACTACCCAAAGCAATCTACAGATTCAATGCAATCCCTATCAAACTACCAATGGCATTTTTCACAGAACTGGAACAAAAAATTGCACAATTTGTATGGAAACAGAAAAGACCCCAAATAGCCAAAACAATCTTGACAAAGAAAAACGGAGCTGGAGGAATCAGGCTCCCTGACTTCAGACTATACTACAAAGCTACAGCAATCAAGACAGTATGGTACTGGCACAAAAAAACAGAAATATAGATCAACAGAAAAGAGGATAGAAAGCTCAGAGATAAACCCAAACACATATGGTCATTTTATCTTTAATAAAGGTGGCAATGGGGCTTCCCTGGTGGCGCAGTGGTTGAGAGTCTGCCTGCCGATGCAGGGGACACAGGTTCGTGCCCCGGCCCGGGAAGATCCCACATGCCGCGGAGCGGCTGGGCCCGTGAGCCATGGCCGCTGAGCCTGCGCGTCCGGAGCCTGTGCTCCACAACGGGAGAGTCTACAACAGTGAGAGGCCCACGTACTGCAAACTAAATAAATAAATAAATAAATAAATAAATAAATAAAATAAAGGCGGCAAGATTAGAAAATATTTGCAAATGAAGCAACTGACAAAGCATTAATCTCTCAAGTATATAAGCAAATCATGCAGCTGAATATCAAAAAACAAACAACCCAATCCACATATGGGCAGAAGACCTAAATAGACATTTCTCCAAAGAAGATATACAGATTGCCAACAAACACATGAAAAGATACTCAACATCACTAATCATTAGAGAA